>NC_030853.1:26034288-26090783 GCF_000208745.1 Theobroma cacao | reverse complement strand
GGGGAAGGAGAGAGGATAGATAACAATAGGTGTTAAACAAGACAAATTTTGTGGCTCCAATCCTATTGTTCAAAGCAATGTTTAGGACCTAACTTCTTTGAACAGGAAAACTTTATACTTCTGTCAAATTAAGCTTGTCCATTTTCTCTTTCATATCCAATATGCAATTTTCTTTATGGCCAAAACTTCGGTTATTCTCTTCCTGACAATTCAAAAATGGTCACTAGATTGTTAGTCAATGATTGTGGACATAATGATTTTTTTCCTGCATTAAGGTTGAATATACCACTTAGTGTGCTGAAATTACTTAATAATATTGTTTACATTTTTTAAAGGTAGATCTTTTTTATTTCATTTAGTGTTGTTTCATATGTTAGATAATACATTAGATTTGGACTTAACAGTGAAGGAGTTAATTTCCTGTGAGTTATAGTTTCAATTTGGATTTGGACTTTCTGGTGGCATGGTCAAGCAAAGTTGTGATTTGCTCAGTGTCATTCTTTTGAAGTCAGAAGATTCAGTGTGAAGATTTTGATATTTTGCCAACATCGTAGGAAATCCATTCCTATATGAATGCTAAAAGTCCTCAAGTGGAAATAAGATTATGGACCTTCGTTTAAGAGTATACTAGTAGGAAGAGCCCTTTTTCCAATATATCAAACTTCTAATCTATTATGCCCTTTTTTGTTCTGTTCTATGGTAACTGTTACCTGCTTGTTTTAGCAGTCAGCCCTTTTGTCAACTCTGTCCTCCATTGAAACTTACCCAATAACTTGAGTAGCCTAAAAATCGTTTCCAATATACCACAACAAACTAAACCTTTTCGCATTTTGTCAGATTGGTTATATGGATCAAACTGCACAACTTGGCTTTATGCAATACCATATATGTAGGAAGCTATAGAGCTTGTTTGGCTTGGCTTTTTTCTAACTTAAAAGCTATTATGAAGCTTTTATGAAAAATAATAGTTTTTAAAATTAAGCTAAAGTTGTTTGGTAAATTTCTTTTTATAAGTTATAATTTTTGTTAAAATTATCATAGAAGGTATTTCTTTTTTTTTTAGAGGGTAATATTGTAATTATCTTTAACAAATGAGGATATTTTTGGAACAAAAATAAAAATTCTCTTGTATTTTTAAAAGAAGAGAAGAAAAAGCTCCTCCTTGGAGCTTTTTTTTAAGCTCTTTTTTTAAAAATTTTGTTTTTAAAAAAAAAGCTGTTTTTTTTTAAGAGCTTCTCAAAAAATCATGTTTGGCCTGGCTTTTGCTTTTAAGAAGTAGATAAGCTAAAAAAAAGCTAGGCCAAACATGCACTTAGTCAAATTGAGGTCTTTTTTAATAATTTTATTCTTGTCTTCTTTGGTGTTTCTCTCCTCACTTGATATGACTATCCTCCTTTCAGTTACATTTTCTGAGGGGGAATTAGTAGGTCTCCTCTTTTTATGTCCAAACAACTTGACTTATGGTTTCTCATTGTTCTCTATGAATGTGAAGCCACCCTTTTCCCTTATGCACTCTTTCCAAATCATATTTCCATGTATGCCTGCACATCCAGCATAACATTCTCATCTTAGCGACATTCTTTTTTTTTTGTTTTGCATATATTGATTCTTAGTTGTCCAATATCTAGCTGGTGCAACATTTCTAGTCTTACCAATGTGTTGTGAAATTTTACCATAAGTTTCACTGGAATTTTGTGATCACACAACATTGCCTCCAATATCATATATATATTTACCTCATTGTTGGATCTGTGTTGAAAATACTTAATTTAATATCCTTCAGATGGTACAAAATGATAAAAGGCTGCCTGGTTTAAGTTTACCAGTATATCTGGTCAACCTAACATGTTTTGGCATTTTCAATGGACTTACTTGATTTGACTTGCATTTGCTTCTTCCATTATCTCATTGTATTATTTAGTATGCCGATCTACTACTCACTCGAAACTTTTTCCTGCACTCTTTGCTACAAGAATCTCAATTGAAAGGTACTTACTGGGTGTATTGTGTTAATTACTGGTTTCTATGAGTTTTTTTTGGGCATTTTGCAGGTTACAGATGCTCCTGAGATTCATTCCAATGGGTTTCATGTCAAGTTTGATATAAGTGATGGTCAGATAGGTTTTGTTTTGCCAACTCTAGTACCTGCTTGTAATGTTGACTCTTTTAAAATGCTGTTGAGTGGATGCAATAATCAGCTGGATAATAAATGTTGGAACACTTGCGTTATTCTTCCCTTTAGATCAGTAACATCTAAGGGAAATGATATGAACAATATTGTCTCCATGTTTTCCGATCTTCATCCTTCCTTATTACTCTTTCTCCACAGGCTTCAGTGTATTGTGTTTCGGAACTTGCTCAATAATTCTTCTATTGTTATGAGAAAAGAAATTGTGGGTAATGGTATTGTAAAGGTTTCATGTGGGACAGATAACATGACATGGTTTGTAGCATCCCAGAAGTTGCAGGCTGATATTATTCATCGTGATGTGCAAATAACGGAGATTTCTATAGCATTTACACTGCAGGAGTCTGAGTGCGGGTGTTACAGACCATTTCTGGACCAACAACCTGTTTTTGCTTTTCTTCCTTTGAGGACATATGGTCTGAAATTTATTCTTCAAGGTGATTTTGTTCTTCCTTCATCTAGAGAGGAAGTTGATGTAGATAGCCCCTGGAACCAGTGGTTACTGTCACAGTATCCCAGTTTGTTTGTTTGTGCAGAGAGATCATTTTGTTCCCTCCCTTGTTTCCAGGAAAATCCTGGAAAAGCTGTCACAGTCTACATGAGTTTTGTTCCGCTTGTTGGGGAAGTGCATGGATTTTTTTCTTGCCTTCCTCGAATGATCATCTCTAAGTTACGAATGTCAAACTGCTTTATTTTGGAAGGAGACAAAAATCAGTGGGTACCCCCTTGCAGAGTTCTAAGAGGCTGGACTGAATCGGCTCGTAAGCTTTTTCCTGATGCCTTTCTCCATGAGCACCTTGGTCTTGGATATTTGGACAAGGACATAGTTTTCTCTGATGCTTTGGCTAGGGCATTAGGTATACAGGACTATGGTCCCAAAGTTCTTGTCCAGATTATATCTTCTTTGTGTCAAAGAGAAAATGGCCTTAAATCTATGGGCCTACCTTGGATATCATCTTGGTTGAACGAGTTTCATACAATCTCATTTCATTCTTCTGGGCAGGCCTCACTCATTTGTGAAATAGAAACAGTTCTCGTAGATAATCTTAGGAAAATTCCATTTCTTCCTCTTTCAGATGGTACCTTTAGCTCCGTTGATGAAGGTACAATTTGGTTACACTCGGATGCCATAAATAATGGGTTTGAAGGGGAGCTTGGGCTTGAAGCTTTTCCTACATTGTATGCTAAACTTCGGTTTGTTAGTCCTGCCCTTTTTTCTGCATCAGCTGTCAGTATCTCATATGTAGATATGACTCTAGTGGGAAACATTACTAGTGTGCTTCAGAATATTGGTGTCCAACAGCTCTCTGCACATGAAATCGTTAAGGTGCATATTTTGCCAGATATATCTGATGAAAGAATCAAAACTAGAGACAGGAATTTGATGATAGATTACCTCTGCTTTGTGATGATTCACTTACAATCTAGCTGTTCGAGTTGTCGTGTTGAGAGGGATTACATTATCTCAGAGTTACGAAATAAAGCTTTTATATTAACAAATTATGGCTTTAAAAGACCAGTTGAAGTATCAGTTCATTTTAGTAAAGAATTTGATAACCCTGTCAATATAAATAGGTTGATAAATGACTTGGATGTGAAATGGCATGAGGTTGATATCACATATTTGAAGCATCCAGCTTCCAGGTTGCTCTCATCTGGTTTGAAGAAGTGGAGGGACTTTTTCCTGGAAATTGGTGTCACAGATTTTGTGCAAGTGGTTCAACTTGATAAAAGCTTTGCTGATATGTCTCATTCTGTTATTCAGAGTTTCTTGTCAGATTGGGACTTAATTGCCCCTGGATCAGTTGTCAAGGATTGGGAATCTTATGAGTTAGGTCAGTTGTTATCCCTATTGTCCGCAAGTGGCAATCAGGAAGGCTGTACGTACTTGTTGGAGGTTCTTGATGAACTTTGGGATGATTGTTTTAGTGGGAAAGCTGCTGGTTGCTGCAATCTGAAATCATGTGGTGATAGTAGACCTTTCAAATCTTCATTTTTGTGCAAAATCTGTGATATCCAGTGGGTGGTATCTAGCATGGATGATAAGCTTCACTATGCTAAAGAGTTGTTCCATGACTGTGATCCAGTGCGTTCAATCCTAGGTGCATTTGCACCATATGCTGTTCCAAAGGTTTGTTTGATATTGATATTATCATTTGATGATGGCATAAAATTGTTTCTTCTCATTGAACCTTCTCTCTGAAAGTTCTGAAGGTTGTGTCAAATCAATACCTACTCTTACAACAGTAAGAAATTTTACTTCTTCCCTTCAGCATAAGAATTTTTCTGACTTTAAATCCAATGTTATATGCTTCTTTTTAGGTGAGAAGTGGAAAGCTAGTAAATGATATTGGCTTTAAAACTCAAGTTACGCTTGATGATGTCCTCAAGGTTCTAAAATTATGGAGATCTGAGACCCCTTTCAAGGCCAGGTATTACTGCCATTCTGCTATGATGTTTGAGTCTTTGGAATAGATACATATTGTTTGATGAAATAAGTTTGGCTTCTTCCAAGGCTTCTCGTTTGACATGGTTGGATGGTGGATGATGTTTCACTGATCCCTGAACATCTAACCAATTGGTGATATTACAACGCTGTATGTTATGATACAGAAACTAATTATTGAGAACATAGTTTATCTTCTCTTAATTCTAGCATAATTGAAAGATATCTATCAGTTTTGTTTTGATTGAAGAACTAATATTATCAATATGATAATCCCTGATTTTGCCATTACATGTAAAGTTGATAAGTGGGAGGAAAACCTTGACAGATACATCTGCCTTTAAATTTTGTGTAGGTGACCTTGGGAAAGGATAAGAAGTTTTTATTTGTAAAATTAGGTGACTATGTTGTGGGTACTTTAGTGGGCAGTTCCTCAAGTTTTTCTTCTTTCAGAAATATATATGTTTTTGTGTATTTTTGTGTTCATTTTAGGGATTCTGATATTCTTTTGTTTCTCACTGGGTTCTACAATTAATTTTAACCTGTTTCAAAAAATTTTGCAGAATGTTGTGATATGATTCCCGCTATTGTGAAGAATTTTCTTTATAGCAACATAAATTACTTTTCTCATACTCTGAATTTAGGGCTCTGAATATCTGTTCTATCTGCATTGACCTTTATTTCTGTGTCTATAACTGTTTTTATTTTTCATATACCCCGTCTCATTTGAATTTAACTGACTTATTTGCATGCCAGCATAGCACAAATGTCCAGATTATATACATTTATTTGGAATGAAGTACATAATGAAGCGCAGAAAATTGCTGAGAAGTTCCACGCAGCACCTTCTATATTTGTTCCATACCAGTCTGCTTCAAGGCCTGACGATGTGGTGTCTGGCATATTCTTGTCTTCTGAAGAAGTATATTGGCATGATTCAACTGGAATGATGGACCAAATGATGCATAATCATTCTCAGTCTGGCTCATTTGTTGAGAATCAGCGCCCCTTAAACAGAATATTGTCCAATGTTTATCCAGGTCTCCATGACTTTTTTGTTAATGAATGCAAAGTGCCTGAGAAACCTTCTTTCTGTGGTTACCTTGATATTTTGCTGCAGCTATCAACACTTACTTTGCCTTCGCAAGCTGCTAATGCTGTAAGTGACTAAATCCAACAGAGTTTATGTTGTCCCTCAATCAGCCATGCTATAATCTAATCTATTCTTTAATGTCTTAGGCTTTCCAAGTGTTTCTGAAGTGGGCTGATGGACTGAAGTCTGGATTACTAAGTTCCGAAGATATCATTCACATGAAAGACTGTCTTAATAAATCAGAGTATACTGTGCTTCCCACTGTGCTAGATAAATGGGTTTCCTTGCACCCGTCTTTTGGTTTAGTGTGCTGGTGTGATGATGACAAGTTAAGGAAGAGATTTAAGCACTTCGATAATATTGATTTTCTCTACTTTGGCACTCTCAATGATAATGAGAAAGAGTTACTTCAGACTAAAGTGTCCATTCTAATGCGAACCATAGGGATTCCTGTTCTTTCTGAGGTAAGATATCTGCTTATTTGTGTGTGATTGAAAAGCAAGTACTTAGGATATTGAAATATTTTACCTTCAAGTGTCTGGAAACTCAATCATATGGGTTAAGCATTTTGTCTGTTTCACTTTCCTTTTTTAATAACAAGTCATCTGAATTGTTCTTGGTATATTTGGAATTCTTGTGATTTCATTCCAAATATTGTTAGAGGAAATTATATTTTATTTGTCAAAGTGGTGCTTTAATTTTTTTATTTTGTACAACTGTTTATAAGATTTTTGATATTTCTGATTGAACCCATGGAAGCTTCACATAGGTCAAAATGTCATGCAGATAAGGATGGTCTTCATTCAATTTTCAGTACATGCACCATTTGCATAGTCGGCATACTCGTTACTTAGGTTTTTTAAAGTTTAAAAGTTATGATTTTCTGCAACTTATGCAGCTTTCTCATGATCTCCTATGGTTTTTGTTTATTTGTCTATGTCCCTCCCTTTTTTCCCCAATGTGTTCTTATTAATACAGAGTATTATTAATGGCTACTTATGAACCTTTAGATGCTAAATCCACACCAGTAGACCAACACATGGCCACAGACACATCTACTTACTTAAAAATATCATTAGTTGGAAATGAGGGGTTAGCTCAGGTTATCACTAGAAGGTTAGAAGTCAGTACAAATATTTCGTGAAGTTGAAGGGCAGTTACCTTTGTATCTATGCTAAAAATATGACCTACTGAACCCTTTGTATCTATGCTAAAAATGTGACCTACTGAATGTGTATCTCCTTTCTCTGGCCCTCATGCTTTTGCTTTTACGTAGGTTGTTACTCGTGAAGCAGTGTACGGTGGCCGAGCAGATGGTAGCTTCAAAGCTTCCTTGGTGAACTGGGCTCTTCCTTTTGCACAACGCTACTTATACAGTGTTCATCCCAATAATTATATTCAACTCAAGCAATCTGGATTTGATAATATAAATCATTTAAAAATTGTTGTCATTGACAAGCTGTACTACAGGAATGTCATAAAGTGCTGTGGCATTGTGGCGAAGAAGCAATTTAAATGCACCTGTCTTCTGCAGGTATGGAGTGGATTTTTTTTGTTTATGTGATATATAAAGCCTACTGAAATTAAAGTTCTGGCAGGATTAATGTTGAAAATTTGTCTGTAGGATAGCAGCACCCTCCGTTGTACTTTTATTGTTTATTCTTAGATTTTTGTTTTGATAAATTATCTTTTTTTGTGAAATGCATAAGAGCATAAAATTCCATGCTGTGCATGGTAGTAGTTAGATGCTTACTGTAATGCTGAAGTATAAATTGATTATTTTATTGTGCTTCAACAGGCTAGATACATGGCATGTGTTAACAACATTATGCAGACTGCTTAACATTGTGTCTTACATCTTGCCAGTTTTGAGATTGCTTATCTTTAGCATAAGCGATGACTAGTTATGTCCACACTTTAGTCTATAGTTCCTTGATGAGAAAAATTAAATGATGGAATATCTATTTTGTCCATTCATTCATGTCCTTCATTTCAAATAAATTAGTAAATCTGAGTGGTCAAACTATCGTTGGCTTTCTGGTTGTACGGAGAAATAGATATTATCTCCAATTTTATATGGTAAATATTAAAACCTTTTATTTAATTTTTACAGGATAATATTTTGTACACCACTCCTGAATCAGATTCTCATGCGTTATATATGGAGTTTTCTCGCTTGTTATTTGGTGGAACTCCTGATTTGCACTTGGCAAATTTCCTTCACATGGTCACAACTATGGTGAAATCTGGTTCTAATGAAGAACAGACAGAGTTTTTCATCTTGAACAGCCAAAAGGTGCCAAAACTTCCTGATGAAGAACCTGTTTGGTCCCTTTCTTTTGCACCGAATGAGGCACAAAATAGTGAATTTCTTGAGAATAGTTCAGGCCCAACAGCAGTAAATGAGCAATCCACTTCCAAGTCCAAGAAAAAAACAGAGATTTTCTCAAGCTGGCCACCTGTGGATTGGAAAACAGCACCTGGTCTCAGTAAGAGACAGGCACCTATTTCACAACCTAATGATGGCTCAGAAAAGCATACATATAATGGTTCTGAGGTCACTGATTCACATACCAGCAGTGGTGTTCCAGTTGAGATCAAGACTGGTATGTCCATGGGAGACAATAAGGCAACAACCTCAACACTTCTAATTTTGCCAGATTCTGAACGTATGGAATGCGAACATGGCAACACTTGCAGTCCAGCTGATTCCAGTGTGAGAATTGCATTTGATCCTGTTGATATAAGTCTAGTGTCGGATAGCCCTGAGCTGGTTTCATTTGAATTTAACAAGAGAAATCAGCTTAATACCGGGTTTATTTCATTTGATTTTAGCCAGAGAGATCAGCTTCATACTGGCACACCCTCTGCAGCACAAGCTTTGCTAACTGGGAAACTGGGTGAGCTTGCTGCTTTCAAACACTTTACTGGCAAGCTGGGTAAGACAGTGAAATGGGTCAATAAGGATAATGAAACTGGGTTACCCTTTGATTTAGTGGTAGAAGAGGAAGGAGGTCATATAGAATACATTGAAGTTAAAGCAACCAAATCTGCAAGGAAAGACTGGTTCAATATATCAACGAGAGAGTGGCAATTTGCTGCTGAAAAAGGTGACTCTTTCAGCATTGCACATGTTCTTTTAAGTGATAATGAAGCTAAGCTTACAGTATATACAAATCCTATCAAACTTTGCCAGCATGGCAAGCTGCAATTGGTTGTTTTGATGCCAAGGCAGCGGAAGGATTTCGAAATCATGTCCTAAATGGTGGTGCCTTGTTCTATATGTGATTTTGTGGAAATCAATGAACAAATTAATCTTTGAAATTACCTGAAATGCTGGAACGGCCCCTTGATTGCCTACTTTTGATGCCAAAGAATCTGGTCACCAAAGTTATGGCTCAGAATCTGGTCACCAAAGTTATGGCTCATATTTGGGTCGACCAGACTGCAAATTGAAGGCCCCTGCTATGAAACAGTCTCTGACAGTGCTGAGTTGTATGCTACCAATACATTTTAGTGAAGGATTTTTCCTAGAGAACATGGAATTCCCCGAGGGCGAAATACAGGTTTTTGAGGAGCTCCTTAATGGGATTTAAGTAGACCATTACCAGAATCTTTAACATGAAGATATAAGGCATTACTGATACATTAAAGGTTTTGCTAGGAACATTGGTGTATGCATGGACAGCATTCAACAAGCTAATTCATTCATTGTAAGGTATTCGCATATAGTTTCCTAAAAGATGTGTATAGTTTTTATACCTTGGTAGAACGCATCGACGTATAGAAGCATGATTAATTTATATCAAAAAACGCTTTCTACTGAGATTATAGATCGTGTTTTATGCTCGAGTTTGCTGTCTTCAAATGATTCGAAAGCCAAAGAAGGCAAGAGATTTTTCGTGCATGTTTAGAGGTTCCATTGAAATTGGTTGGTCAGAACCTGTCTCCAAATCTGATCAGCTGTCTGAAACCGTCCAAGTGAGTTCTGGGCGATGGTTTAAAAATGCTTTGATTTGAACTCCATTTAGGGAAAAGAGAGTTTGCAAGTACTCCACTTTACACACAAAGATATTTAAACATTTTGATTTAAAATCTTGTTCTTTCTTAATAGAATTTTCCAGTTATTTTTCTTATTTTGTTAATTAATATTATGGATAAAATATAATGAAAATAGAAAAAAAAATTCTAAATCTAAAAGGGTTCCTAAATTATTATTGTAAAACTAAATCTAGGCCCAGCCTTTTAATCCAACCCAAACAAAACCAGCTCTCCCCTTTTCTGCTTCAGCAATCGGGACCCCAGAGGGAAGCAATGGCAACCACTGGCTCTTCCTCTTTCAAAACCCTCTCCAAAACCCTACTCCGCTCCTTCTCCTCAAAATCGTCCCACCACAGCAACCACCAACAGAGCCACAAATTTTTAGAACCCAGCTCCTTCTTGGGAAGCTGGAAGAGCCCCAACGACCCCAAAGACGCCGAAAAGAAACTCGCTCAGTTGCGAAGAGACTATGCCAAGCAGGTCAAAGATGTCCGCAAGGAATACATCCACGAGATGGAGCTGTCGCGGCTGGAGAAGCTGAGGAAAGAAGAGGCCAGGAAAGAGGCTATTAGAGTTGCCAATGAGGAGCGGAAAAGGCTTAAGGCTGAGGCTGCTAAGGTTAGAGCCCAAGAGCGTATGATTGCTGAAGAAGAGTTTCGACAAACCCTGGTATCTTTTACCACCCATTATTTTTCCTTCGATTTTATTGTGAATTGCAATAGTAAAAAAGGATAAAAATCGAAATGTTTTCGGTTTAGTTAGATATTAATGCAGTTTGATTTTGGTGTTTGGAAATTGGGAGGTTTGTTTGAGTTGAGTAAGAGAATCTCCTTAGCGTATTTTTTCCCTTGTATAAAGAGAATCGAAGAACTAATGTTATAGCTTTTACACTTTGTATATTGAGAAAAATGGAAAAAAAGAATTGGAATTGGGTGTATGAATGTTGGATATTATAATACTTATTCCCTCGACTACCTTGGTAAATATGGTTGATTCTCAGTTTACTAAAGCTAAGTGAAAAAACTATGCCCGACAATTATGGCAACCAAAAGATTTTTGAGGACAATACCTTGCTTATTACCAAGTCATTTTTGTATTCAATGGAAGGGTGCTAACACAGAAACAAAAGACTATGAGCTGTGTTGAGATTGGCCATCCATAGACCATACTAGCCATTGCGGCATCAAAAATATGACTTCCAAAATTGAACCTTTCAAGTTATCATAGACTTGTTAAATCTGCACTTGTAGATATGAGCAAGGAATTGCTGGCATTAAGGAGACATAGAGTAGAATTGTAAACATCTCGTATAACTGGCAATAATTGTTGTCAATAAGCAATCTTTGTTATTTAGGATATGGTTGATTGCGTGTGGAGCTGGATAGGAACTGGCTTTTTTGAAGCATTTCTTGTTCTCAAAGCAGAAGTTTTTTTCATGCTTTAATGTGATCATGTTGCTTATCTGCAGAACAGTCGTTAGGATTTTGTTGTTTTCACATATACTGCTGGGTGCAAGTTCTCTTTTACTGCCGTTGCTGCCATTCTAGGGTCTTATGGATCATTTAAATGCATTGAAATCCTTTCATGTTAAGGACACACTGTCTGCTATCTGTTCACTCTATATATATGTACATGAACATGTTAGACCTCATGGTTGTGACCTTATTTCTAATTTTTAATTTGAAAATAAGTTACTTGATCCTGCATATATAAGCTCTCTATCTTATGCTCAAGATTTCGATTTGTATGAATGCAGTTGAAAGAAAGAGCAGAAAAGCTTGAATATTGGAGAACAACACAAAAAAAACATGAGGGTAAGAAGAAAGAGATGCGTGAGCTACTGCACAGACAAAGTTCAATGTGGATTGATGAACATGATTTGGAGAGGACGATGCTGGCAGGCATAGTTGAAATTACACCCCTGTGACTTCCCATCAGTACCAAATTTGTAACTGATTTTGTCCATTATAGTCAAAGAACTATAAAATAAGCAGGGTTTTGTCCATTTTTCAAGAATTTAGTGACTAATGGAAATGTTTGTGTACTCGGTCTGTCTTTGATTAAACTTGCTTGAATCCTGTTTGCTGGTAATTACGTCACTGAAGAGTTATAGTAGGATACTGTTGGACTAGTATTCAAGCATATGTATTAGTACTTCTTGGGCTGAATGCAGCTCAACTGTGAATCTGCTTATCGGTCCAACTCTCACCTTTATCCTCTCATACTCTCATCCAATACACTCTACTCTTTTACCTCCACTGAACAGATCAATTGTCGGTCTCAAGACCTACTGAGCTAACAACAGCATCTGCTTGGTGCATTGTATCATACTAAAGAATTGAAGTTTTAATTCATGGCATCCCATCCTTCTTTTTGTTGTGATTGTTTGAGTTGCATGATTTGAAAGTTCCTTCCAAATTGATGTATGATACCTATTGAACAGAATATCTGAATAATTTGTGCAATCACTATTCTTTTTTCAAATAGGAACACGAACGTTATGATTTTCTTTTCCATATGATGCGCCCCAAGAATGAACAATTAAAATCTGGGAACTTGGGTTTCTTGCCCATGTGCTCATTTTCCATTTGGGTGTGAACTGATAACAACAAAAACAAGCTAAAGTTGAGCCCATTTAGGTGGACAGTAGTCCTAAACCTGAGAATTAATGACAATGTCCAAAGTTGTGGCATGCCTCCAATCCTTGTACTTTGTCGTTGAATTTAAGGGCGTAGGATCTTTATAGTCCTTGTGGTCCGCTTTTGGACCAGTCTCGAACCGACACGTGCTGCCTAACCATTGATTTTATCTAAGAAATAATGTGAAAGATCTGGGCCCTCCATGCACCAAAGGGCAATTCCTGGACCTGCCTTTTTCCAATCTGAAGGTCACACCATTAATAAAGTTGTAGTGTGATTTTTCAAGGGGTAGTTTTACATGGCTAATCCTGACCTGATAGATAGCTTAACCTAAGGGTTTTCTTTATATATTTTCTATTCTTCCAACAATGATTAGATAGGTGGAAATGTTTGCTTGCTCCACAATCCCTTGGTTTAATATTTTTTGCTCTAAGCATATAGCTATCTTGTCTTATAAGGAGGATCAAGACATATCACGAACTCTCTTTCTTTTTCCTCCTCAATGATGTCATTTGACTCTTTTGATAAAGCATCTTTCAAAGTGCTTAACAAAATATTATCATCACAAATATTGAACCACTTCAAATTATTATTATAATATTTTTTAATATATGTATAATTTTGAATTAAATTTCACCAGACTTTCCATAATGGAACAGGAAAGTTAGTTTGTGCAATGGTAGCCCCCACCACATCAAGTTCCATATGATTTTACGTTGATAATTCGATATGTTGAAAGCAAAATATCATATGATATGAAAGAGGGGGAAAAAAAACTATGGGCTTTTAAATGTGGGCCGATGTTTGTCGATATATATGTGGAGGGCAAGCCGATTGTGCGGCATCGTTCATATTTCAATGAGTCATGATTCCACTCTCTCTCTCTCTGTCTCGCATCCCATTTGGCCAACTCAGAGTCATTCATGCATCATAAAGTGGTAGTATATTTCAACCCCCATTAACTTTCGTTGCGTTCTCTTTTGTTGAGTGTAATGCAACTTACGGGGAGCTTTTGCTTTCTTTCTCTTGTAGATTTGGGGTTATGAGTTGGGAGTCCTTTCAAAGGACTTTGGGTACTCCAAAGAGGGAGCATCCAATGCTTAAAAGAGAATGGGAATATCCAATATTCCGACCATGACATTGCCAAAGGTAAAAAGAAGGGTGGGTTTTCCTTTTTGCTTTTCTTTTTCTTCTTTGATTTTTTTTTAATATAAAAAATAAAATTATCTTTTCCTTCTTACCTTATTTCATTGTATTAAACAAATCTTATAGATATTGTAATCAAGACTTGTATACTCTTTGTTCTATATTAGAGCTTGGACCATCAAGTCAAACGGTTAGGAGGACAAATTATGCTTTCATTGTCTTCTGAAATCTTAGATGGTCATTGCATAACCTCCTTATGCTAAAATCTAAAGCAAAACTGGATTAGCTGTATATTTGTTCTATAATAAAAAAAAATTAAAGAAATAAAAAAGGGGAGGGTGTTTAACCACTTCTTACATGACAACCACCAACCAATGAACTGTCCTGGCATAAAGCACAGATTCTAGATTGAATATTGCAATGTAATGACCTAATCTGATAATCTAAACCTCAACCAACTCTATGCCGGATTATTGGGTTACATCCCAGTTCATATATATATTTTTTTATAATAATATTAGCATCTAAAAAGGAAAGAATTATTTGGTGAACTTAATTCCACCATACTAATGCAAATTATAAAGTTTGGTAGATATCTAATGAATAAAATGTTGAATCAACCTTTGGGTATTTCCTAATGAAGTTTCAAATGATTTTTGCTTTGAAATTGGGACATAATATATATGTAGATGAAACTTTGTTGTAAAAAAAAAAATGATTGAATTTGGAACATATGCTTCATCTCTTCTTCTTCTTCTTTCCTTTTTTGTTGTGGTCCTCTATTTTATGTGAATCTTATTCCACCCAACACCCTTCACTTTAATCATCTTGGATATCTTTGAAACAAAGCAAGAAAAAAGCTGCCTAGATGCTGGCATGCAAGAAAAGAAGGATAAGAAAAATCTCATCCCCTCCCCCATGTTTCCTCCTTAATATGGGAACCAATTTTGTTTGGGGAGTGTTATTTTCATCAATCCTTTAAATGTGATAGGAAGAGAAAATAAGAACAAAAAATGGGGTTAGCTAGTCATAATCTGTCACTATCAATGTTAAAAGTTGCAACCAATGTATGTGAATAACAAGGGCTTGGGTGTTTTAGATTTTGATAGTACAGTAAATAGTGGTCCCCAAAGAATCATCGCCTATAAACTTTTTTCCTTCACTTGAATACAAAAAGTGGCTTCAAAACAAATAACAATTTCGATGACGCCAATGCATGATTCCAAAGGCTTGGAATGGAATGGAGAGAAGCTCGTTTGGCCACCTTACCCCCTATTATTAAACGGACCACGCTTGTGATTAGCTTATTATCATTATTATTATTATAACTATTATTGATATAATCATAAATTTTAGCAAATACCCTTCTTTCATTTTTTTTTTCTCCTTTAAAAAGGGTATCCAAGTATTATAATATTTGTTAAATTAGGTGACCATACATCCACTCCCCTACATATGGAATATATGACTTAATTGACGTTGCACATCACTTTAAAAGGATTGAGCAAAAGGATACAGATGGAAGAGTTGGTTTGGAAAATGGTCCAAACAAGAATATTGCCCATACAATCGAATTGAAAGGTTTTTAGCCGCACCGACGACGGGGAATATATTTACAGAGGAGGTAGCGTGGTATAAAACAAGAAAGGGGGATTGAGATATCGAGTGGTCAGCTTGTTGTCTCATATGGGCCGTGTGATGCGACAACGAGTGGAGTCACCGTTGGCGTTGGTATGTGAGAGGGGACCCATCTGCCTTTTGGTGTTTCAGAGAGTGTGGGGGCAGCTCGGCCCAACTGCTCCTCCCTCACATGCGCCCCGGACAACCATAAAAAAGGGCATTGGTTTCGTAGACTTCTGCATGCCCTAGTTTCCCCCGCAAGCAGGTCCAGTCCCCTTGCCTTTGCTTGTGCTTCGGTTTGGTGTTTTTTCAGGTGCTCTGCCACGACTATGACAGCTGAAATTCAGCTCCTTTTCCTGCACCAAAAGCTAGGATTTCTGTATTGAATGAACAAAAAAAAGAAGCAAATCAGTTTCTTTGTTTTTTTCCCATTTTTTCATGGGCTGCTGTCTCTAACTTTGGACAATAAAATCAGAGCAATGTTTCCTCAATGATTTTTCCAAACTAAACAAAATGTCACGGGCTCATGTAATTTAGTCCCACTTATTTATTTATTTATCCTAAATATAGTTACATACTTGTAAAATTAGTTGCCACACAGAAGTCAGAATAAACATGTACCAGAAGTTATCCTAGTCTCAGGTAAAATGTAATCAATGATTGAAAAATTAAACCACTGTTAACGTAGCTACTGATTAACTTTGTCTCATTGTAATCACATAACAAGATAGTGTGACCACATTTGCCATTTGTCTTCAACACTAATCCCAAGTCACAAATTGAAGATTATTTTCCATCTAACAACATCATGAATATTTGAGCTTCAACAAGCCCAATATAACATTATGGGTTATTCTTTTAGTCCAAAAAACCAGAAAGGTTAAAAGTGTTCCAACTTTTACCGGTTCCGACAGAGTTTAAAAAGAAACCAAAGTATAATGTCTTTCAAAGTTGAAACTTTTTTTAAACAACTGTGTGTTTATGAATGTGGAACAGCTTTTGAAAGACTGATTCCGGACCAACTTGGCATTAACCCTTTCTATTCATGACAGCCAACCTCTCCTATATAGGTAAGTCGGCAGTGATGCCATTAAACATTATGGAGATATAACTTCAAGTTTTAACACATTTTTTTTCATTTTTTTTATTAATAAATTCCAAGAAAAACAACCAAGCATCTGCCATGGTTCCCTTTGCATACATTTATTGGTTTGGGCACATTAATTGTTCTTCCCATTTGCCTCCATCAAAACCCTTTTTGGTGCTATCTTTTTCCTTACTAAATTTTGCATGCAAACCGCGGCAAGAGGAAGGGGTTTTTAAGATTTCCAACAGAGCCTATTCCCTCATAATAATTAGATTTAAAAAAAAAAAAAAAGCAGGCAGATTTGAATTCAAAAACCAGGTATCATTACACCATCATAATGGTTATTACTTATGGAGTCAAAAACAAGAAACAAAAAAAAGGCAATGGTGGCTTCCACCACCACAACCTTCCATCACTTATTTTTGCACTAATATTGTACCTTATTATATATTTATAGTAACATGCAGCTCCTTCTTCAAGAACAAAATTTGGGACTTTCAGTATTATTGTACTTCTTTGGAAAAAGAATAATAAAGCAACAAGTATAATCTTTAAGTTTAGTAAATTGAACCAAGTATGCAAAATCTATAAAAGCAAAGGATATAATGTAGAAATCACTCAAACGTGTGATCCCCCATTTCCACTTTGTTGGGTTTCTTTTATTATTTTTATTTTAATTGTAGTCCTACGCGTTATTGTGTATATTTGTTTTGTTTTAAAAGAAGGCATGATCCATGTGTAGCAAATTCCAAACTTTTATTCTCAAAATTCTTCATATTTTCTTTAAATTCTAAAAGGTTAATGCTGAATACCCAATCTTAGTATCTACCTTAAATTTTTTTTTCCCAAAAAGGACAGACAAGTGAATTGTATTTGCTGCATAAAGTTGTCATGGCTGAGTGAGATGTGAGTGAAAATGTCACATCCATTTTACTCAACCTTTTTTTTCTTTCTTCCATTTCTCTATCAAGGTTTGGACAATCCGTATGCACTTCTTATTTCTCAACAACACCCTTTACTTTAACCTTTTTTTCTCTTCTCTAGGGACCAAGAAAAAGTAGACACCAACCCACCCATGAGGGTGTAGACAATTTCTGGGATGGCAGCCAAGTTGCCAGGAGATATAAGAGAGAGAATACACAAAAAATAACGCGTATGAGACAGAGGTTTCCCACTTTTTACCAGAAAGAGAAAGTTACAGGAGAGATGAGGGGGAAGAGAACTGGTGCCTGGTGGTGAGTTGCATCATGTTTCAGTGTGGAAGAAAGAAACTGCAGAGATACACCCAAAAAAAAAATGGTAATAAAAAGGAAAAGATATAAATAAAACAGCAGAGAGGAGAGAGCAGACTTTTCTTCAACATAAAGGCTGAAGCTCTCTCTCTCTCTCTTTTTCTTTTGGCTTTGGATGTGGGGTCCATCGCCATCAAAACATAACCCCAACTGTCACGTATTCTCTTCTAACTGGAGACTACTTCTTCTACTACTGTCGATCTCTTCCCTTGTCTTTGGCCAACCACATTGTAATCTTAAGCATTTTTTCTCCATTCGCTTTCTTTCCCATTCTCTCTCTCCCTCTACTCTTCTTTTCTCCACTTTTTCTTTCCCCAGTCTATAATGCCTGCCCATTTCAGTTTTCTTCATAAAAAATCAAGGGTCGGTGCCAGATAAAGCATTTTCTGCTCTGCTTCTTTTCTCTTTCGTTGTCAAAAAGATGCCACCACCTAGAAAAAGTCCTTGTTTCCTCTCTTATTAGCACTATTTCTTATATCTCAGATTTCGCTGAGTTTTTATTCTGTTTTCTCTTTTTATTTCTTTAAGCTTTTTCCATTTGTTTTTCTATTGGTTGGAGCTTGGAACTAGCTTCTGAGATTGCAGTAGAATTTCCGAAAAAAGAAAAATCTGTCTTCGCTGTTTTCCATCAGAATTTGACAGGGAACTCATATGGGTGTTTATACGATGCTTGGATTGGTTGCTATCAATGGTTGTTTCAACTAGTTGGGGATATGGCATTCAAGGAGAGAAAATGTGCAAAAGCAAGCATTCAGTTTTTTCAGGACTTCAATTCTGTTATACAGGAATAGTATAATTCTGGTTTTCTTTTTCCTGTCTTTGTGTGAATGTGAGAATCCAGTTCAGGCCATGCAAAGGCACAGCTTTGAGGAGTGTCAAGCCTTTGATCGCTTCCTAAGTTGATTACTTTGCATGCTCTTTGTTGATTGAAGAGTTGGGAAAAAGAATTCTTTGAGGTGTCATCAATCTGTAATCTTCAAATGCAATTGATCTTTTCGTTGAAGTGAAGATCCAAGAAAAAAAAAGCAAAAAAATAAAAATTCTCTGAGTCCTTTGGCGAGGAATTTGAGGCGCTGGTTAAGGCTTGTGGAGGCAAAAAGACAGCTTCGATACCTTGCCATCCAAAGAAAGCTTTGGCTATTGACCTTGTGGTTTACGCTGCTTGGGAAACTTGAGTTGTTGAAACTGGAATATTGTTATTCTACTTTTTTATGCTAACATGTCCAGTTACATTTGACTGCTGCTCTCTCCTAGTTCTTGGTGGTATCGAATTTTAAGAACCCTGTTTTTCAGGTACACATTTTATGCATTTCTTCCTCATCTCTCATCAAATCAATCACCTTTATAGCTTTGCTCTTTTTATTATTTTTATTTTTATTATTGTTTTAGTATAAAGGGGATGAGGTATTTGACAGTTCACGTAAAGCAAATCAGATTAGGCAAAAAAAGAAGAAGATAAGCGGTTATGTGACGATTTAGGTGCTGCATGAGAGAGACAGAAGCCATATCTGTATCTCAAAGGCTTAAGGAAAGGATTTAACAGTATTTTAGGAATGTTAAGAACTGATGAATTTAGAAGCTGATCTGTTAAAGCGAATTTCTTGTTTTGCATAATCATCAGTGTCAAGTGTCTCCTCCGAATTCTCATGACCGTGTGAAATTTGGGCTGATCTGATTGTGGGGTGAGTCTGTTCCCAGTTCCTTGCATAATGAGACAGTCATGATTCTTTTACCACTTAGCTTGTATTCTTGTGTGAAAGATTCAGTTAAAAGAGATTGTCATTGGAAGTATTTTGAAGAGCTGAGGCTAACAATTCAAGAGTGACTTTTTGTTTATTGTGAGTGTCTACCTGTTTTGCCTATGGTTCATCTGTTTGAATGATCAGTTTTCTGCAACACCATGGACTCTTACATAGCCTATTTGCATTTCTGTTATCCACATATCAATGTCTGTTCTTTTTCTTCACATCAGCTCTTAGCAACTCTATGATGAAGGTGCCCTTTGTCTCCCCTATTCTTATATTTTAATTTATAAAATCGGTGAAGATTGGAGACCTTATATTTCATTTTTATATCCTTCTAATTCCTGATTTTCTCTGTTTATCAGATTTTCAAGTGACCTTTCAACAAAAAACTTTCAGTTGTCAAAGCATTATAATCCCAAATAAAACCACATTTATCATGGCCAAAACATCAAATAGGCGCCCTGTGCGATATGAAAAGGAACAGTTGGGCTGTATGTGGGGCTTGATTAGTATGTTTGATTTCCGCCATGGTCGATCAACTCAGAGATTGCTTTCTGATAGAAGGCGCAGTTACAGAAATGCGGTTGGTAAGTTCTCTAAGAAATTTTGAAGCATCCGCATGCATGTGGATGGAACTCTGTTTAAAGTTGCAAAGTGATTATGAAAAGTCTTTTGCATTGTGCTTTTAGCATTAAGAGATCATTTGATTTGTTTGTATCATTAAATCTAAAACCTATTTTTCTTTAAAGTTAGAAATATTGATTTGTTTGTCTTTGATCCATGTTGTTATTGGTTTGTTTGTCTTTGATCCATGTTGTCTTAAGTATTCCTTTAATGCTGTGTTTTCTCTTTATTCTTGCAGGTGTGGGAAACTCCGTAAAAAAACGTGACATGTTGACTAGTTCTGGAGACAATTGTCCAGAGACTCTTGTAAGCTTTAAAAACCTTAACCCAATAATTTTGAAAATTGCCATATATTCATTAGAAGGGCAGAGATATTTTGAGCGGAAGATATTCATCAATGAAGTAAGCTTTTCATTTATTATTGATATTACTATATCTTTATCCAGGATGCTGAAGAGAAAACAAAAGCAACTGATGCATGTAAGCCAAGTGTGAAGAAACTCCTAGAAGAAGAAATGTCCGGAGAGCAGGTTGCAAAGAAAGAGGTAAATAATACTGAAATTGAAGCAAAACGGTGTGATTCAGGGCAAGAAGACAACAGAAGGAAGAACCGGAAAAGAAAAAACAAAACTCGTAAGAAAAGTCGTGATAACAGTCTTGATATGGATGTTGCTGAGAACTTGGTATCAGAAGGATCTTGCCTGCATAAATCAGAGCAACAAACTACAAGCAATCTCAATATAGACAACCTAATGGAAGAGTTTTGTCAGCAAATCCATCAGAAAAGAATCAATTGTGAGAATCATGGCCAGCCTGCTGAAGGTCATATGCAGCCAAACCAGAGGAGTTCTGGTTTTGAAGAAAGATTGACTGAGGCAATCAAGTTCTTAGTGAGTCAGAAGCTGATTAACGGGAATCAACTTACAGAAGATGGGGAACTCCAAGCCTCAAAAGAAGTCATGGATGCACTTCAAATTTTGAGTTTAGATGAGGAATTGTTTTTGAAACTTCTACGGGATCCAAACTCATTGTTGGTGAAATATGTGCATGACTTGCCAGATGCTCAATTAAAGGAGGAGGAAGAGTCTACACCTCTTGCTGGATCCAACTTTTCAGAGCAGGAGCTTGTTGATTCAAGACAATCCAGTGAGCCTGTTAATAGAAAACAGCGTAACTTCTTTAGAAGAAAGCTCAAGTCTCACGAAAGGGACCTATCAGATGGAAATAAGGTTTCTCAAGCTTCAAATAAAATTGTAATTTTGAAGCCTGGGCCAACATGCTTGCAAACTCCTGAAACTGGAAGCAGCCTTGGCTCATCACCAGAACCTCAGTACATCATCAGACACAGGGAGCCTAACGAGAAAGTTGGTTCCCACTTTTTTCTTGCTGAAATAAAAAGAAAGTTGAAACATGCTATGGGAAGGGAGCAACATAGAATCCCCACTGATTGTATTTCTAAAAGATTTCCTGGTGAGCGACAAAATTCAGGGGATAGTGGAGGAGTTAAGGAATATATTGGGATGAATTCTCCAACTAAAGACCACTTCTTTATTGAAAGAATGGCCAGACCTTCCATTGGTGTCAAAAAAGGAGAAAAAACAAGCAAGCTAAAAGGCTCTGAACTAGGTACAGATTATGAGACTACTGATTTTTCCAAGCAAAGGGTTTCGAACATCTATATTGAGGCGAAGAAACATCTCTCTGAGATGCTAACAAATGGGGATGAGAATGTGGATCTTTCAAGCAGACAGGTTCCAAAAACTTTAGGCAGGATTCTTTCTCTTCCTGAGTATAACTCATCACCTGTTGGCAGCCCTGGGAGGAACTCGGAGCCTAATTTCATAACTGCACAGATGAGATTTGCTGGCTCTGAAAATTTTGAGGAGGTGAATGTAAACAATCAACAGAACCATGTCAGCCATCTAAGTCAAGTAGCAGAGAGCCAGCTTTGCATTTCGGATAACAAGACCAATAATGAAGTCCATGGTGATAATGCCATTTTAAACAACCTTGACACTTGTGTGAATGATGACAAAGAGGACCAAACATTTTGTGCTATTAAAGATGAAATGAGTTCTGAAGGTATCGTTTTGCATTTGTTTAATTTATGATGACAATCATGAATATCTGGGTTTATTAAATTGAACCTTCACAAAATTTATGCAGGTTCTGTGAGTTATGTTAAAGCACCTGAACTGATGGTTCAGGAAGAAAGCAAGGTCTTGGACACTTTTTCTGAGACAAGTGACTCTTCAATTACTAGGGATGACAAAAATGTAGATGTACGTGAAGTTTGTGATGAAAAACAAAATCATCAATGCTTGAAACAGGTATACTAACGCCACTTGCTGGAATCTATTTGAGATGTGATTACAAAGAAGCTTGAAGCAATGAATAGAGGCTGCTTATGCCCTTCCATTAATCTCCCATCTCCCACGAAGAGGATGGAAAAAGATACATTACATTTGATATTGTCTTGATTTCTATTTTTATGTTAAAGGCAGAGCTAAAATCCCCCTAATCAAAATAGAGGCTCTTCTATATGTCACGCCATTATTCTATTTTGTTGTTCTGCACCCTGTATATGTTATGTCATCCAACCAATTTTTTTTGTTCTTTCTCCAGGATTCATCTGAAGAGGACCAACAGCCATTTTCTCCATTAGCATCTCCATCAAACTCTTCAGTTACCAAAAAGGTTGAGTGTCCAGAGAGTGTTACTGATATACAGGAGCGGCCAAGTCCTGTATCTGTTCTTGAGCCACTATTTGCAGAGGATGTTATCAGCCCTGCAAGCATCAGATCTCATTCTGGTAGGCATATGAGAGAATTATTTTGTTTGTTACACACTCTACTTTTGTATTGAACTTTGTTCTATCACATTTTGTCTAATGCCAATTTGTTCACTGATCTTCAGCTGAAACATCCATGCAACCACTAAGAATTCGATTCGAAGAACATGGCTCTTTAGGCACAAATCACAGCAATCATATTAAAACTTGCATGGATGATAAAGAATCAATATTTGAGCACATAAAGACAGTGCTGCAAGCCTCTAGTTTCAACTGGGATGAACTCTACATCAGGTCACTTTCTTCAGACCAGCTTCTGGACCCGTTGTTGCTTGATGAGGTAGAGTACTCGCCCAACCAGCTTTGTCATGACCAAAAACTGCTCTTTGATTGCATTAATGAAGTTATCATGGAGGTTTGTGGGTACTACTTTGGTTCCCCGGGTGTGTCATTTGTCAAACCCAACATCCGTCCTATCCCAAACATGAAAAATACTATTCAAGAGGTCTGGCAAGGAGTTTATTGGCATTTGCTCCCAATGCCACTGCCTCGTACTTTGGACCAGATAGTCAGAAAAGACATGTCTAAGACAGGGACATGGATGGACCTTGGACTTGACACTAACTGTATTGGTGTTGAGATGGGTGAAGCCATTCTTGAAGATTTAGTGGAAGACACCGTAACCAGCTACATAAATGAAAGTCTGGAATGTGAATATCATGTGCTTCCAGCTTAGCCGAAGGACCACGAGAGTGACATCAACTTGTAAAGGGCAACTGACTCTGTTTTGTTCATACTTCATACCAATAATGTACCTCACGTTGGGTCAAGGTGGGAGAAAAGCAAGCTAATTAAGTCTTCTGAATCAGAAGGATAGGCAGTGACATCCCACCAAGCAAGAGGGGCATCATTTAACTCTCCTTGAAAGGTGTTTTTTGCATGATGCAATGGCTTTTTCTAACCTTGCCATTGAAATCATGTAGATACATAAAAATCTTCCCACATCTATTAACCATTAACCAGGAGACCTTACAAGCAGCAACCATGAAGTGATTCCTATTTCATGTGCAGAGATCCTTTGCAAATGCTCCTCACAAGAATTAACAACAAACACCTGATTTCAGAGGCCTGTCTTGGTTCATTTTAATCAATGACTATACTGTTACATCTGGATCAGTGCATTTCTTCCGGTGACAAGTGATAAAAATGTTCTTTCTCATTGTAGAATTTGTAGAGTTTGGTGTGTATTGGTCGTGTGTGGATGGTGTGCTTTTCATTTTGATTGATTTCATTCATTCTTGAGTTTGGTACTTAAGTGGTTTTCTTCACTGTTGTATCTGTGCGCTTCTGTATTTAGAGTTGAGAGTGCTTATGAGTGGAGTTATGACTACTTTGATAATGGCGGTAGGATTTCATACGTCTGATGTTAGCACCTATACAAGCTATGCTTGTTGAAAATAATAAATAACACTGAACATCTTGTAAGAATGCAATTATGAGATGGAAATGGAAATGAAGTAAACATAAGCTATTATTTTTCTTGCCTTTACCGTAAATTTGGGCCCATTTCTCTGTACTTGGTTTCCAGCTTTTTGCTTTGACCGTAGGGTGGAGAAGAGTAGGAGCTGAACCTACTAATCGAGGACCAGAGCATCATCATCATGCCATCATGCCCACGTTCACAACTAATAAGCTCTCAACCACTACCTCCTCAGTGGAAAACCATGGCCCTGTATGAAAGCAGTGCAAACCAATCATTTATTGAAACCACCACAAGCTGTTCTGGTCTCATCTACCCATTGTCAACATCTTGCAACTGTATCCATGAACTGCAAGCCATTAAAGGAAGAAAGTGGCATCTAAAACGTTTTCTAACAATATGATTTGTTAGCAACCACCAACGACAGTAAACCCCATTGAATTACCTAAGGGGAGCAACCCACTTTTCACCAAATGTCCTGCTCATGGTCCATGATTATTTAACTTCTCAACATAAAAGAATGATATACCTTTGCTAACAAAATTATTTCAAGAACAAAAGCTTTGATTTCTCATAGATATTTCCACTGGGGAAAATGTTTAAAAGTCATTAAGTTAACCAGAAAGTATATTACATTTCGTTACATTCAGCCTTTCCAAGGCAGCAAGTCACTTTCGTTTTCTCTTTGCCTGTAACTGTGAAGTCAGAGGAACTGCTTTCTTCCTAACAAATGCACTGCTTCTGCTTTCTAGGTCCTCATCATCAACTACATCTACACCAGAAGGGGTGGTGGACTCTTGGTTTTTCGATGCTTTCCTTTTTCCAGCATCCAACTTGGCATATAGTTTTCTTTCGACAGGGTCGTTTGAGGGTCCAACTTTTGATTGACGCGGAACTTTTGCACCTAGTCCAAGCCTGTTAAAAACATATCAGAAATTAAACTAAGAAACGATGGTGCATGAATACATGATACAGCTATGATAGAAGGGATCCACACTGACCCACTAGGCCGGCCTTCTGGTTCTACTTCCACAGCTTCATCTTCAGCAGATCCACTCATTTTACAAACCCATTGTTCTGCCTGCATATCACTGGTGTCAACAACAAATGGGACGAGGGTTGCAGAACAAAAGAACAAACAATCACTCTCAGATTAGAAGCTCATTCCATCATGACACAATAATTACCAAAGCTCTTTATTTTTTGGTAACTTTACACTTACAAGCAGAAATTACAATCATATAATCACAGAATCCTCAATATTTATGACATAATTATTACATCCAGAAACCAATGGAATAACCCAACAAACCAGTATATAGATCGGACTAAACCTACCCCTGGTGAGACTTAAACCTAAAACCTAAAGCCTCCAAGACCTCCTCCTCAATGCATGTTACTAGGATTAAGTAAAAGACAGTCAAATGTAAAAAAGGCCAAGCACAGTTATAGAATTAAGACGAAACATCAATAATTCTGAAAGCCGCTACATCTTCATATTATAAATTAGTAACAAAGTAGTACATCTTCTTGCCAAGCATAATTCAATTACCATAGTTCAGACCCAAATACACAAAATATTGTCTACTACCAACCTAATCACCAAAGATAATTTACCGAATCATGAATAAGACAAAACAGAGCTAAAACAAGAAACCCAAATCACCAAGACCAGTTCCTCCAAAACCATGAAAGACTCATCAGTATCATTACAATTAAAAGCAAAAGCGAAAGAGATTATTACCAGTTTCAATGCGTTATTCAGCTTAACAATTTTAGGAGGCCCAGTTTTTTTTGCCGTTTCCGTGGTCATTGGCCTCTGTTACGCGAACTCAGCGGCACTTTAAAAATGGCAACGGCGAAGTTCAGTCGCAATGGCAAATTTGATTTGTTGCCGCTGGCGGCGAGAAAGACGGAGAAGAAGAGGAAGGTTGAAAAGATTAGGACTTTCATTTATCATTCCAATTGGGCTTAGGAGTCTTTGGGTCGGCAGACACTGTACTACTACATTTCCAGCCCAGGAAAACAATGGCATTACGCCTCCAGCTTTGGACCGATTCTGTGTAGCCCAACTTCAGTTCGTGGTTTCGAGCTTAGAAAAAATTATCAAGGCGGAGTTTCCCTTTTTCTAGTACGGAAAAAATAGGAAAGAAAAATGTAAATACAAGTATAAAAATTAAGTTTTTAGTTCTTCTGTGTTGATAACAATATCCTGTTGAATATCTAATAAGCCAATCTCTTGGGACAAACAACTATCTATTCTCTTTTACTGGGCAAAAACACTAGTGTTACAGTAAAAAATAACCGATGTCCCACCAATAATATCAACATTAAATTATCATTTACATCCTCTCTTTAAGACAGAAGGTAAAAAGAATTGTGATTCCTATGCCTGTGACCTGACAAAAACAAACACCCAGTGCCAAAATCAGACTTGAGGGAGTAAAAAGGTTTAAGGGACGATTAACTCAAGTGCAGCAAAGCCTTTTTCTCACTGGCTCTTTGGTTTTTGAATCTTGACATAGGGGAACAAACGCATGAAGTAGACAACTTTGGGATCCCACCCTCGCTGCTGAGCACGACAAAACATCAAGAACGTGTTGGCAAAATAAGAATTGAAGCCCATCAAGACATGCCATAGAGCATGACCCTGAGGGTTAAAGTACCAGTGAGAAATCTCCTCGCAGAACACCCGGTCAGAAAGCCAACACATACTCCCCAGGAACAAAGTTACTACATATAGCTTTGCAAGTCGCTTGGCAGAGACGTCATTAGTGTAGATGTAGTATTTGTACATGCGGGGGATGCAGAGAAGGCAGAGAACAACATAATGCACCTTGAAGCCAATTCCAAAGCGGAACAGAGCATGGACTACTGCAAATCCAGCTCCATAAATGAACAGGAAGGTGGGCATTGTACTCCGATAGTGCCAATCCGGTGAGTAGAGGATGTAAAAGTATAGAAGCATTTCCCACACCATTGGTGTTTCATCACCCTGCTGTTGCCTGAAAATAAATTTATAATTTTCACATTTTAAATCAACTTGGCAAATTAACAACTGATTAAAATTTTTCAAGTTCTTGATTCTTAAAACTACATAGCATGAGCAATGTTTTCCCAAGTTCTTTTCCCATTGGTGCCCATTTTTCCTCCAGCATAGAAGGTTTTTCAACAAAAAGAGAAAATAGGCAGCGAAAGAACGATCAAATAAACCTTCACTTTAGTCATTGCTTCTGCTAAGCCAAAAGGAAAAAAAAAATCAATGAGGAAAAGAAAAGAAACTATTCATTTGTTGAAAGAATTTCATGCCACAAAAATATTTTATAGCCCAGCAGCCTAAACAATCCTTGACCACCTGCAGCGAACTTTAACAGACAACAATACAATGTGTCAACAGGATCTGCATATTCAGTGCCTCTATAAAAGAGACCCTCCATTCTGCAGCTAAATATATGATGCCTAGCAAAGGAAAAAGCTTAACATCATAAATGAAGACCTCGGGTTTGATTGTATATAATTATCTACATTTTACAAACCCATTCAAGTTATCAAGACCTTCATGCCTTTAGCTACACATCAAACTAATATAAGTACTGCAGCATCTTTTCTTTCTGTTTTTGTTTTAATGTTTCATTGTTTTTAGTATGGAGGACAGACACAGACATCGGGACATTTCCAAAAGAAGTTATAGTGTGAACTGCAAAGGTAGAACAAAAGCACAGTAAAGATGGAAAAATCAAGCAGTTCTTTTACTTTTTTCAATGATCATCTAGAGAGTGAACTGTGAGTAAAGCAACATCATTTATTTATCTTTTTTCGATGTTTCCTTCTTGTTATTCTGGAGGGAAAACACAAGTACATGCACACATTGAGGGCAGGTGGTATATTTGAATTACATTGGCACCACAAAGCAAAGCACCCAAAACAAAACAAATGTTAAAAACTGAGATCTAGTACACCAAATCAAATAATCCCAATACCCGAAAGACTTATACAAAACAAAGAGTCTAAGTTCCTACAACCCTAAATCAGCATCATACACCAATGCATAGGCAAAGCAGTTTCAATTTCAAAGATGGAAATAAATGTGAACTAAGCCGGTCATAAGTCCAAGGGAAAAAACCAAAATAAAAGACATATAACCTCTTTTTCAAATAAATAATGCATTTAAAACATCACAAAGAAGGGTACAAGTCCATAAGAAGTATTCAAAGAGAACTGATGAAATATAACGGACTTAAGGCCCAAATATCCAATACACAGGTGAAGCTTAAGAAAGGATGTAAAAGGCAGAAGAAATAGAGCAGAAGACTACAAGAAAAGGCTCCATAAGATATTGAAATTATTTCCTCTGGAACCTTTAAAATTTCATGTCACCTTAAGCAGGAAAGAAATAAGGAAAAGGTCAAAATCTGGGCATTAGTCTACATCTCCTTGAACAGATGTGCTAAATGGACCAAGGGACAAAGGGAGCCATACACTGAGGAGCAAGCAGATGAAAAACAAAAAAAAAAGGCTTTAGGCATAACTTATTTTACTTATTCCTCCAACGAAGCTTTTGAACCTAAGACAGGAATGGAACATTCATTCTGCCCAATTCCAGAAGTATCTATTTAAGCATGATACAGAAGGAGTGTTCGTTTAAGAAAGTCGAAAACCAAAATAAAAACCTTCAGTTAATTGTACCTTTGCTAGCAATGCTGTCAGTCTGCCATTCAAGTAAAGTAGCAAACTCCTTAAATCAATCAAACAAGGAAAAAATGCAAAAACAATATTTTCTAACATTAGATCTCTGTTGGTAAGACATTCATTTATATATCTGACGCATTTGGGGGAATGGCATTGCAAGAGTAAGAAGTGAAGAGAATACTTACATGCGCTGCAGTGTGGCGTGGTATAGCATGCTCCCAATGGCGAGTATCATGTTAGATATATGAAGGACACTAAACCTCTTCTCAAATCGTTGTCTTAAGGCATTTATAAGGCCAATGAGTGCCAATAGAATGCCTGGGACATTGGATATCGTGTTGAAAAACTCTGCAATGTAAGATGAGTGAACATAGTTTTTCTCACACCACTCAGGGGATGTAACTGGACCCCAGAAGCTTGACAATCCACCTTCCATTCTATATTGAATATACCAAAAATGTATTATTCTTCAACTGAGATACCTTCAGTTATAATGTTGTAAATGTCATAAAACCTGCAGTTATTGTCAATAAAGAATTGAGATACAAGACCACATAATGAATTGCAACCAATTAGACAACCAATACCATGTTTTGCAAACTAAAATACTCTTTTATAAGAAAGAGATGATAAAAAAGCTAACTAAAAAGAAAAGGACACAATATGATAAACTACAATGTATGTACACCAATTCAGATATGCACATAAAGCAACCCTTTTACCACTTGGAAAAATGACCAAGAGCCATTATTGTATAAAATGGCATTGAATAAAGGACAAATAGAAATATTAAAGGCTCAAAGCAATTAATATTTGAGCATTTAGTTTCATAGAGCAACGTGTTCTCACACAACTCTAAATATAAGGTAAAAAGGCTGTTTTTAACATCAGCTTCTACAGAACTCCACATCAAGTAACTTGTAAAATCTTTAAACCAGCTGTATTCAGGATTCCCAACTTATTCAACAGCAATCTCTTTTGTTTTAAGGAAATAACCAACACAGAGAGGGGGCAGGTCTAGATCTAGTGAATAAGTCCAAAAAGCAACCTAAGAATTACGAATTACAATACATGTAACACCTGATTGCCACATGCAAATTTCAATAAGAAAACTTTTAGAACTTAGTTTCTTCCTTTTCCATCCATATTTAGATCCATTCATCTCTGTGCAGGAAAATACAACTTTATACCCCAGAACAGTTCTCTAGATAAAAAAATGAACTAAAAGTAGAACTGCTTTAAGAACTTCTTTTCCTAAGATGGAATAAACTGCAAATCATTCTACTTCAAATCTGGTATGCCATTGTCATCTAACAACGAAACAGTAATGTCCTGCAGCAATAAGCTACATAGCACATCCCATATGATCTGGTCAAATTCATCCCATAAATCAGACTCCTATCAGCCTGCAGTGGCCACAATGTTATTAGATTCCAATAAACTTTGATTCTACAGTAGCAATTGCAACTGCTATTTTCCTTCAGCTCTGGGGTTCAATGAGAATCGTATGATAGAGGTCGAAGTTAGTATTGCTGCCTATTTGACTCTGTCTATTCAAAGAATTTAACTCACAGGAGGAATCAAAACTCTACTAAATAACCAAAACACTTCACTGCTCTTCAATTAACCAGCTCATCTATCAAACCACTGAACTACCATTTTGATAACCTTAAAACCTCCCCTAAACCCATTACCGCAAAGGATCTGACAGAAACTATGTTCTTTAAATCCAGCTAGATTTAACCACTTTAAACCGCCATCAATGTTTAACCAAAGCCTTGAGTTCTAAGTTCCTATTTAAAAAAAATAGCCTCAGCCCTCTGACTATCTCATAAGAAGGTCCTCAAATCTAAAATAATCTCTAGGAAAGATAACTACAACTATGGCACTTAAATCCCTGCTTCAAACTTCATAGCATTGCAATCGCTCAGATTTTCTTCTTTAGAAAAATCAAAACTTGGGCAGCAAATTCATACTAAAATTTAGAAACCGGAGGCAAGAAAATATCTTTCAACTAAACATAAATCATAATGTACTACCCCTCAAAACCCTGAACCAAAAGATACATTCCCTTGAAATTTGGCCATATCCATTAAGACCCAATCCTCGAAAAGCAAAATAAAGGTCATATCAATACCAAAGTTGCCCGCATATTTTACCAAACAAAGAAGCAAAAAAAAAAAAAAACCTTGTAAACAAAAGAAAAGAGAAAATGACAGGAAAGTGAGAAGGAAACTAACCGTTTAACGAATCAGATCTGGTGTTGCAAAAAAATAAAGCACTCTAAGCTTCTTTCTTTTACAGTTTTTTTTCTTTTTGAGGGAGTACTCTTGGGGGTTTTTTTGTGTTGTTTCTCTTTTTATTTAATGTGAAAAAAGAAAAAAATTTTATATGAAGAGAGGCAAAAAAGAGACAGAAAGATTCGGGAAAGGAATCTGAGGCTAAGGAGTGGGGAGAGGGTGGGGTGGAAGGAGGCAGGGGGGCGCGTGAGGGAGAATATTTATGGGGGCCGTGTTGTGGGCGTTGGATTGAGGACGTAGAACGGTTGAGATTTTATTTTGAGAGAGAAATTGTACGGCCACTGAATTTGATTGATTAATTATAATCGGTTTACTTGTACCTCTGCCTTGTCCTTTTTAGGCTTCATAAATCATAAATGCTAAGGTTCGGATTATGAAATCTACATTTTACTTTTAATTATCCAAAACCAAGACTAAGACCATTTAGTTTTACATTCAATAATTAAATCTACAAGCTCAAACAACAAAAAGCTTGGACTAAATCCTTTTGTTAACTTCATATTTGTATTCAAAGCTTTATAGAAAGAAGAAAACATAAGGTTATCTCCAATAAACTTTGTGTAAATCATCGAGTGTTTATTGAGAGTAGGTTGAACACTTACCCAATTAATAATTTTCAATTAGGTTTTAAATTTACCAATCAATAGAGCACCTGTTAGACAATATTGATAACATGAGTAAAAGTTTAAAATCTCTAAAAATAGTTTTCATCATATTCACTAAAATATTAAAAGTTGAAAACAGAAAAAGGGGGAAATTATTGCCATTGATTTTAAGCCGACGTTTCGAATTCCTGTTTTCATCATAAAAATTTGTCTTTTATGTAAAGTATATTAATTCCTGTTTTAATATTAACGACTAGTATACGATTTTCCCCTCTCTTCGTCTAATAATAGTAAGGTTTTAGCATGGAAAAGTGGTACCATCTTGACAAGATGGACTAGTTTTCGTCCTGTATCTAAACAAATGTTTTGACATTTCTACTATTTTGCGGCTGGGTAAACAGGAGCAAACACCACCGGTCCTACCACTGTAACATTCTGTTTATAAATCAATCGACAACAAATTTGTTCCTCACTGCTCTTTTAGCTCGTACTACTTCATATCTATGACAGAAAAATACGAAGGCCAACATTTTAGAAAAGCAAAACAGAAATGAGGGATACTGTAAAGCGGAAAATGAAAATAATAGTTATAACAATGAGAATCACAATTCTCTTTCTTTTCATTTTTTTCTTTCATTGGGAGGCAGAATTATCTAAGCATTCTATCTATTCAATCGACCCACTGCTAATGGATGAAACTTTGCAAACACCAGCTGATGTGGTCAAAGGAATATCTTTGTAGCAGGCCACCCGGTTTGCGTCGGTGTGGAGATCCACTTGCAGAGTCTCCCATACCTTCTTCTTTGGGTTTAAGACATCATCAGGCTCACCTGTGAATCCGGGAAAGGTAACTCGCTCTCCAACCGTGGCGGACTTTGGTGGTTCGACCAATTCAACCTGGAAAGCGCACCAAAAAAACAGCATAAACATGGAAGCCATTTTAGAACAATCAACTTTATCACAACTATTGAAAGTTGATCGAATGAAAATGATGTCAACATTTTGCCATTTTGTTCAAAGAAAAGTTCCTGAGTACAAAGCCTACAGTGGTATCTTTTGCAACTGCTAAATCACCTGATGGCTTTACTCAACAGCACAACATTCTACATCAAGCAGCTAATGACGGTATTATCGGAAGAGAGAGCTTATACCATGCATTGATTGATGCCAATAATGAGCTCTATAATTATTTGCTTACCTTGGTGTGGTCACTGTCTGAAGCAGCAAGAACCATTGCATGGGATTTTACACCCCGCATGGTTGCTGGCTTCAAATTACAAAGAACACAAACCAGCCGATTCTGCCAAATGATAAATCCAGAGAAGAGATTATTAGTACAAAAATCTTGACAGTATAAATATAAAAGTTGTATATACCAAGCACCCCATCTCCTGCAGAGAATATATTCCGATAACTTGAAAAAGTTACAAGGCAGAAAACAGACACCTGCATCTCTTCCAGAGGAATATACTTAACAAGTCCACTAACAACTGTTCGAGGATGGGCTTCACCCACATCAATCTCTTCAACATACAATGAATCAGCATCAGGATGCTTCTGGGCTTTCACAATTTTGCCAACCCGAATATCAAGTCTTGTAATGGTAATTTCTGGTTCAGTAGTAGTAGGCTTTGCTTTAGAGCCAGCAGTAGATGTTGTTCGCTTTTGTTTCTTGCCTTCTGTTATAAATAACAATTTACCCTAAATAAGCACATATTTGAAATCCACACTTAATAGGCATAAACCTATCTAAAAAGAAGCAATGAAAAGCCAAGAATTGTTTGCCATAGCAAACAGAACAGCTTTTAGCTTAGATAAAAGCTCAAAATGAGCTTCTAGAGACCAAAAGCTAAAGCTCCACAAAAGAGATCCAACATGAGCACCAATAATAAGCTGATAGGTTTAATAAAAAATTAATGTACAAAACACCTTTAGTTATTTCAGTCTAACATTAATTTATTTATTTCAAGAAAATGTCCACCTAGACATTTTCTCATAAAGCAACCTTTACAAACGATAAATAAAGCTTGGAATCAAATATTAACAGCAAAAAGTTTTAACTGGGATACATTCAAGTTTTTTGGAATAAGACTTTAGAATTTGATCTATTTGAACTGGCAAGATAGGAGGGAAATCTTGGTCAGAATTTCAGAAAAAGGAAGAGAGAGAAAAAAAAGAAACTATGGTGGAAAAAATAAGAAAGAAATAGAGAGAGACAAACAGAGAAGAGAAGAAAAACTTATCAGAGCCCAAGAGAGAGACTGGAGAGTTGGGATCTTATTTTTTGTATTTTGAGTAAGAAAAAACAAACTTTATGAATTTTAGTCAGAAAATAAACACATTCCTAAAATACATTAGCTCAATTAGCCATTTATAAAAGTTAGAAGAAAAAAAAAAACTAGTGCAATTTCATAGGAGCTATAAGTCCATAAACAGATAGCTCTCACAAGAAACCATAGAATGCGTCTATGCAGACATCCTCAAACATTAGTTAAATGTAAATCATTCAGAGAAGGCACTGGAAGCATGACTTTAAACAAAGGAAACATATTTGACCTGAAATTTCTGTTTTCTTTAGTTGCTCAGCAGTCTTTGCAACATCTGCTTCTGCCCTAGCACGCCTATCAGCTTGACTTCCAGCATATTGCTCCCTCAGTTCTTCAACTCTTTCAGATTTCTGTCATTAATTAATTTTTTTAAGTATGAAAAAAGAGGAAAAGGAAGCACCAGGCTAATCCTTCAACCCCCAAACCACCAAAAAAAAAAAAATAAGAGAATGAAAAAGGAGAAGAGGAAATATAGCACAGAAAGGGTAATGGTACCAGTTCCTCGAACAATGGTTTTGGATCTCCAATTTTATGACCAGCAGGTACTATCTCCCACAGTCTTCTAGCATTATCAACATCTCCTTTCTCATCAGAGAGCGAAATTTGTTCTTGAGGCAAATTAAGCTGCTTAAACACCTTTAAGTGCACCAAAAACAATGGAACTCATAGCATGAGACATCAAGTTAACCAACTAGTATTATATGTAGCAATATTATTTCCGATAACAACAGAAGAAAACCTATGCACCAATTAGATTACCTCAACAGAAAAAGAAGGAATAAAAGGCTCCAACAAACATGCAAGAATATGCACTAGCCCCACCGCAGTTCTCATAACAATTGAACATGAAGGTCGGTCTTCTTTGTAAAGCTTCCAAAATTCGCTTTCCTGAATAGAAATTATCAACAGAACACATCACAAAAAGTGATATGAATGGCTGTCTTAGCTAGACCAAGTAACAAACCATAACAGAATCACTGAACACATAGGGAAATTAATTTCTTAAACAACTAGAAATTTTCTAAGCTTACTTGCAGATATGCATTTCCTTCACTTGAGATGCTCATCGCAGTTTTTAATCCTTGCTTTAGTTTCACCTGCACAAAATTCAAACATTTGCAAATTTAGAGAATATGAAGAAGCTAAGGGTGACAGGGTTTTAGTTACGTGTGAAAAGGCTGTCAAAGTTTAACCAGTCACCTTCTCCATGGCTTCTATATATTGCTCCACAAGATTACCAACTTTCTCACTCAATGCCTTTGTCAAGGGATGTGACTCAGCATCAGGAGTATCAGGAATAATGAAATCATATCCTTGACCTGCGGACAGCATGCGTTACTCAAATCCACTGTGCACATAGTTAATTACACGAAGCAGACAAAAAGGTTGCTTAATAAGTATCCATTTTCCAAAAGGAATTAAAAGAAAAAAAAATGGGTACAGATACTCAATTAAGCACCAAGCTTACTGACCAATTCTCAACCATGCAGACTATTTCAAAAGCAACATCTAATTATTTCAACTGCTGATAATAAGGACTTAGGGGACATTTTTTACCTACCCGTTTATCAATTATCACTTCAACTAAGGTTAAGAAGAATTATGAAGACAAATCCTGTCAACTTAAAGAAAGCACTACTGCCATAAACTAAACCTCTAGATCTTATCACACACAATACAATTATTTTCCCACCAACTAGAATATATACAAATTTTCAACTCTCATATAAGGTCAATAGCCAAAATTTTAAACACTAAAGGATTCAAGTCAACCAAATGACTAACCTGGAGGTTTTGCAATAAAACTCAAAACTCGATTAATGAAGTTGCCCAAATTACTAAGCAACTCGTTGTTCAGTTTCGCTTGCAAGTCATCCCATGTAAACAAGGTGTCAGAAACCTAGTATTTTCAAAACAATACAATCACAGAAAGCAATAAGTAGAATTGAAGACCAAATAAAACAGTCATAAATGTTGTTAAGTGAACAGGGATACCTCAGGTCTATTGGTTAACAAGTAATATCTCCAAACTTCTACAGGTATTTTTGTATCCTTTACATCATTGCCAAATACTCCTATTCCTTTACTCTTGGAGAACTTCCCTACAGAAACCAAGAAAATAAATATTAAGTACAGCAGGATGCTGAAATGTAAAATTTAGGATTTCCCTTGTCTAGCATTCACTAATCCCAACTCAAAATCAATTTATTTCCCCTCTGTATATGGCCAAAGCAATCAAATGGTTACTGACCAGATTCATAATTCAAATACTCTGTAACACTGATGCTCTTCATCAAAGTCCAGTTTTCACCAGTTCCAAGAAGAGTTGATGGGAACATCACCTGAAATACAAATATAACTGATTCAAAACTTAAAAAAATTCAATAAACAACTCCATAAGTAAAAAAAAATCAACACATTTAACTAATTTTCTTTGACTAGCTTCTACCAGAAGATTTATGGGGAGTGTGCAAAACACTAGAATTAGGTGACGAAAATTGGCATCCAAATTATATATTTTTCATGATTGAGCAATAAAAGTGGAAGACTGTAAAGTGTTGCACTAGAATCATGCTTCGAAACCAACTTTATATGTGCACTATAAATGTAATTTGGGTGTGCCCCTTATGCATAATGGAAGTCATCCATCATTTTCAAATAGAGCTCTAAAAACTTTTCATTAAGATGTAGTAATATAAAAAAGGCAAGGCAAAAGAGCAAAAAAACAAAGTGCCAAAGAAAAAATGAAACTTAAAAGAAACATCTAAATGATACTTGTTGAAGAAATGTTAAACCTCAAGTCCAGGCATGCCATGTGAAATTTCACATGGCAAGTCTGACCGAGTAGAGTCCTGAGGCAACAGCAAAAAACATCAACACAAAAATGCACCAAACATGGTCTTAATTTTTAAAAGAAGGCATCAAACATCCTACAATACCTATGTTCATTTAACAACAGAAAAACTCTTACAAGTAAAATGAATGACGGGCATAGCATGAAATAAGTAAATTGTGGCCCCTCCAACCCAGATTCCAACTTAGCAGTAAATCCTCTTGAACCACTATTATAATTGGATTTCCAAGAGGCAATTGCATGTAAAAATTTTCAACAAATAATAGCATAAAAACAAAGATGAAGCATAAATGAATGTAGCATGAATTCATCTAAGCATATCAAAAAAGAAATATATCCATTCATCAGCTAGAATGAGGACGGACCAGAAAACATAGCACCCTTGCTTTGTCATTCAAAATAGTCAAGGAAATTTTGAGCATGACACTTACGGTATGAAATGGTACATTATCTTTTCCCATGAATTGAAACAGCTCCACATTTTCAGGATTTTTCCACCATTTCTCCCAATCAGGAGTGTAGCATGAAGTAATTGAGACGTAACCAATAGGTGCATCAAACCAGACATAGAAAACCTATCACCACAAGGTTTGAATGTAGACTGAACATCAATCAGCACTAAACTTAATTTTACTAACAGAATGCACTAGAAGTACTATCCTTTATCGGATACTTTATCTTACCTTATCCTTAAAATTTTCATGTGGTACAGGAACCCCCCACTTCAAATCTCTAGTAATACACCTTGCTTTAAGTCCTTCTTTGATCCATGCCTGGGTTGTATTAATAGCATTTTGGCTCCAAGATCCAGCAACTGACATTTTGTCAATGTACTCAACTAATTTACCCTCAAGCTTAGGAAGCTCGAGAAACAAGTGCTTTGTGTCACGAACATGTGGAGTGTTTTGGCAGGCCTGTTTTTAATCAAAGTTTTCAACCTCATCAGTTAATAATTTTCTTTTCAAACTTCGTAATTAAGGAAAAAATAAAGATAAGATATAGGAATTCAAAATCAATATTTCATTCACTAGTCTCAACAAACAACAATCAAGCTCAGCCACAGGCTATATGCACCACTCTTGAAATAATATCTCTTACATATTTGAAAAGCAATACTCAATTCAAAGCCTTGGCAAAAAGATAACCAGTAAAATCCAATTGTTGATTAAAAAAATTGTCAATTTAGTTGCTCATCTAACTGTACCTTGCACCTAGGATCTTTCAGTTCAGTAGGATTCAAAAGCTTCCCACACTTTTCACATTGATCTCCACGAGCAGAATCATAATTACACCCTTCACTCGGACAGGAGCCCTCCACAAGCCGGTCAGCCAGGAATCGTTGGCATGTGTTGCAGAAAAGCTAGATGCCAAGAGGGATTCAAATCAAATGAGACACACAAAACAGATATTGCACAACAATGAATATCAGCTCCAATTGTTGAAACCTTTAATTTGCTTATCAACACCCCCCCCCCCCAAAAAAAATCAACTTTTAGACACATAGACAAAATAGATTTTTTTTAAAGTAAATAAAATTTCAATTTTATAGATAGCCAAAAGTATGGTTTTGCTTCAATGTGCATTTATCAACAAACTCCTAGACTCTGTCTGATTTTTTTTTCCTTTTTGCCACTGACTTTGTGCTTCTAGCAGGAAAAAAATACAAAAGGCGTACGAACAATATTTTCCAGAATTAAAATTTTCATTTATTCTTAACAAAATACATGATTTTACTTTTACATGACGCATTATTTAAATCAATATTACATTCTTTCCATATTTGCTTCTACTCTATACTATTAACTAGTGAAGAATACCAAAAAGCAAGTAATAAAAAAAAAAAAAAGACAACAACCAAATGAAGTCTTTCGCGAAATATAGCTCCCCGTACCTGTTGCATTGTATTCTCCGAAAGCCAATTGTTCTCCCATAGCTTCTTGAAAATTGCTTGGCAAACTTCCGTTTGATCCGGACTCGATGTTCTTCCAAACTTATCAAAACTTATATCGAACCAATCATAAACTTCCCTATGAAGTGCATGATACCTAAAAGTTCAAATAAATTCAGAAACTTAAATAAAAAACCAGAAAAAGGTAAGGCAGATTTCCACCAGAAATTCGAGAAAAAAAATTTTAAAAAAATTACTTGTCACAAATCTCTTGAGGAGTACAATTCTCTTCCATGGCTTTAGTCTCCGTCGTCGTTCCATACTCATCGGTTCCGCAAATGTATATGGCATTATATCCTCGCAACCGGCAAAAGCGAGCGAAAACGTCGGCGCTTAAAACACCTTTAACAAACAAAAAAAACACTCAATAATTTCGAAAACGCGAAAAGGAGAAAATGAAATCTAGAAATTGAAACGATGATAACATACAGCCGATGATGTTGCCGAGATGCGGAACGTTGTTGACGTAGGGCAACGCGCTCGTGATGAGGACGTTGCGTTTCCCTGGGATTGGTAGCTTCGGAGCCGTCTGATTTTGGTCTTCCATTAGCTTGGATTGGTTTTTTCCTACCGCCGGCAAACTTGAAAAATGAGGTCTGAGCTTCTTCTTCTTCGGGTTTTGCGTTTTGCAGTTGCCAATGTTTCAGAAAGGAAAGTATGGGAGCAGATGGAGGCGCTGGGGACTGGCTTTTAACCAACGAGGGTTCATTTCGAGGGAGACTCAGTAGTCACAGGAGATTAGAATCAAGTGCTTCAGGTGCACGCATAGAAAGACTAAGAATTGACAAAGTGATTGTGAAAATAAACGTGGCGATAGGAGATTGGGTGTGTATAGGCAATTTGCTTTTTCCCCAAGATTCTTATATTGGCAATTAAGAAAATTCTTACCAAAATATATAAATAAAATTAATAATACAAAAATTGATCAAATGACATTAATTTTAATATATCCCTGAAATATAAAGCAACATTAGTAATTATTTTAGATACTAAAGTCCATATATAATATAATCAATTTTCTTTTAGTTTGTCAAAATCGACACTTCTCATGTTAATGTTTGATAACGGTAAAATAATTTGTTAAATAAACTTTTTTTTGTAAAATATTTTATTAAAAAATTTAATATTTTTAAATAAATTATCAAAAATATTTTTAGTTTATTTAGTTCATTATTAAAAAAATATTTTCTATCATGATCTATCTTCAATAATTTTTTACCATAACACTATAAAAATATTAACATTCATCAATTATGCAATACATTCAAGATATTTTTTTCAACATTAAATATTATATATAAATAATACTTAATCTTTATTATTTATTTCGTTTTCATCATATTATTATACCAATTAATTTAAATTAATAAATCATAAGTTAAAATTAAAAAATAAAAGAATTTCATGAGTGAAAATTTTATTTTTTTATTTTATATAAAATTTTCAATTAATCTTAATAATTTAATATTATATTAAAGATTGTAGTATCTTAGTATAAACAATTATAGTGATATAATTTTTATGAAATGATTAATTAAAAATAATTAATAATATTTCCTGAAAAAAAGAATACCAAATAAGAAAAAGACAACATGACAAAACTAATTAATACAATTTTTTTTGGTTAACCTCTATAAAAATTTTAACCTTGAAAACTTATTTCGAAATGATTTTTCAATCTTATCGAACCGAACAAGTTGATTCTTTTTTTTTTTAAATATTCCTTTTATGTATTAATGCAATGGAAGAGTAATGAACAAAGAAAAAGAGTGTGAAATATAAAGGATCAATTAAATTCATCTACAGGATAATCTTTTTTTTTTTTCATTTTCATTACACTCAAAAAGAATTCCCCCTATTAAATATATCTCTTCCAATAAATAAAAATGTATATTTCTAAATAATGCTATATTAACAGTTAAATGAGCTCGGCAAGATTCAAAGGCAAGCCACCATTTTGCGTTCAACTTAGGCGATACCAAGGAAATTGAGCATTGAAAGGTTACTCACCCGGTCACTTCCATAAAGGCATATTGGCTGATTCCTCCTTTTAAGCTTTTCACACTGCCTTGCTTTTACAGAGAATATATCGTAAGGAAAAGAATTTCCGATCGATGTATCTGATTGGGCAGCCCGAGATTGATACTTCTGGGTTTATCAAAGTCTGCGAAGGTGGCTTGTCAGTCTCTCTACGTCGTGTAAAAAGCATTTGGTTGGTTTCAACAATTAGATTCAAATGTCATCATCATGGTAAGTACTTAGCATAATATAAGAATAATATGAAGAAGTTATAGAAAGGTGGAAACAATGTAGCAGTTGGCCCTTGATGTGGTAGCTTGATGACTGTCTTTTTATTGCTAAATAGCAGCTTGATGATTTGATTCAAGAATAAGATTCAAAGAACATCATCACCTATGTTTTTATCTTTTTATTGTACAATAATAGTTGGATTCTTCCACCTTGATATTCGTATCTGCAAATAACTTCAGTAATGGTAGTTGAATTTTATCTACTTCAATTGTCTTTTTATTGCTAAATAGCAGCTTGATGATTTGATTCAAGAATAAGATTCAAAGAACATCATCACCTATGTTTTTATCTTTTTATTGTACAATAATAGTTGGATTCTTCCACCTTGATATTCGTATCTGCAAATAACTTCAGTAATGGTAGTTGAATTTTATCTACTTCAATTGTCTTTTTATTGCTAAATAGCAGCTTGATGATTTGATTCAAGAATAAGATTCAAAGAACATCATCACCTATGTTTTTATCTTTTTATTGTACAATAATAGTTGGATTCTTCCACCTTGATATTCGTATCTGCAAATAACTTCAGTAATGGTAGTTGAATTTTATCTACTTCAATTGTCTTTTTATTGCTAAATAGCAGCTTGATGATTTGATTCAAGAATAAGATTCAAAGAACATCATCACCTATGTTTTTATCTTTTTATTGTACAATAATAGTTGGATTCTTCCACCTTGATATTCGTATCTGCAAATAACTTCAGTAATGGTAGTTGAATTTTATCTACATCAGATAGAAGGTATTGGTAGTGGTCACTGTAGACCAATTGGCACATATAACCTGATAGCAGAACCATTTGAAACTTTTATCTAGCTACATCTGGCAGAAAATATGTGAGGATGCCTATGAAAGTCTATAGCATTAAAAAATAAAGGGATGTGAGAAGAAATTTCGGTGGAATAAGGAATGTAGACTACCATCTCATGTTCTATAGCAGCAGCTTTTATAGACTTGCTTTAGATAATGCTTTTAAAGCATTGGCAATCTCATCTGCTGTTGCTCCACCTTTGATACAGGTGACCAGGGGGCTATCAACAGGAACAATATCATCTCTCAGGTCAGTTGTTCTGAGCAATCCTTCAGAACCATTTGCCACGATTTCCTTTATGATCAAAGTCTTATGAGCCCCGGAGATCAATTCTTCATAATCAGTGTCTCCACTTTCACCAGCAATCACAAACATGTTTGCAACATTCAATCTCCAACGCACAAAAAGGTACCTAATTATTGAAAGCATCAGGTTAATGAAATGAAATGATCAAACCATGAACCAAAAGGGATGATAACCGAGTCTCAATACAATGAGTGAGGACAATGTAAAGGAGAATGAAAGTGAGTAGTTAAATGAACAAGAAGTCAATTTAACAAAATCTACAAAGAAAATGTTGAACATAAATTAATTTTCCCATTGCATGAAAACTTTATAAGAAGAGAGCTTCTTGCTAGCTCAGAGCATGCTATACATGCAATGAACTATCTTGATATCAACATGGACTCATTGTACATGCTTCAAATCTCCAGATTGACCTTTGATGGTTGATACAGAGTCCTTTAAAAGAAGATCTTATGAAATATGAAACCCACCTTTCCTCCACAAATAAAACAGATGACATTGATGACTGGCAAAAAACCACTTGAAAAATTCTCATAAAACAGATCCCAAGCCTTTAGTCCTGTGCTTTTGGTCATGAAACATAACAAAAAACATTCTTGATTGAAGTTGCTGAAACTCCCCTTTCAAAACCCAGGGTGACATAAAAAGCAGCTAACGTAACATTAATCAGTGGCCATTCCTCCCTTAAGGAGGAAATTACAAGCTCAAATCCCTCCTTCCCAACCATATTAAGGGGAAAAAAAGGTTAACGCACTAAACAAAAGGACCTTTAAAACATTTAAACACCATGGGTGTTTCAGTTCCTGTCTAATAATCAAAGTCCCATCTAAATAAAAGTATCAGTTTGTATAGCTGTACAGAACAGTACCTGAGTGCCTGTGCTCGAGATGCAAGGAGAGGAACGACTTGCATCCTAGTTGAGTTCCTGCAATACATTGGATGGCAACGAAGACCCCGCATCCTGAGCTTCTGCCTCAAATCGTCCACTCTCTTTGCCTGCAATAGCAAAGCCACTATTAAAACAAACAAGAAATGAAATTATTTCTTTTGTTAGCAACAGTCAAATTGATATATCTACCTTACTGGGATCCTTTACAAAGTATGCAACACAGTGGGCATTGCTTGATTTTACATCTTCCTCAATGGGACTAGGATAAAGATTAGAGTTTTCTTCTTCTTCAGGGGTCATCAACTTCCAAATTGTCTTCTTTAGACCCTCGTAGCCCCAACGATAATCAATATGAGATGCATAATCAGGATCTGGAAAAAGTTTTCCATCTTCTTCTGTGTAAGTTCCAGGGTAATACACTTCACTGCCACTGCTACAGATCAGAGCATCAAAATCGTTTACTTGAACCTTTGCTGATTTCAAGAACTCTATTGTTTCTGAGACTGGCATAGCTGTCGATATAGCAAGCCCTGTGACTCTTGCAGTTTGAATATCTAGTCGAACAGCCTGAAGTATATCTTGTACAATTTGCACAATCTTCTTCTCAGGGACCCCCTCGCTGTCATAGCAATCAAGTGCTACAACAATCAACCTACGCCGCCTCCTCAAAATTGGATACTTGCTTGCCACATTTTCAAGCTTCCCTCCTTCAGTGTCTTTTGAGTTTGTTTCCGGCTTCTTTATCTTGCTTAGGACTCGTTTCACTTGGTCTTGCAGCTCAGGGTCACCACTGGATGCAGTGACAGGATCGAGGGATCCATTTAGTGAAGATTTGTCCCCATCAACCGAGAGCCTAAGGGACATGTCTTGCACATCTTTAAGTGAGTCATTGAAGGACAATTCTTCAGCAGTGATTTCATCTCCCGGTGTATCTGTTTGCCACTGAGGATGTCTCATTCGACAAGCTGCCACCCTGGTCAAGTAAGTGCGGCAATGCTCAGGCCACGAATATAGGTGTATATTCTTCCAACCATTCTTTCTGCAGTCATGCCATAAGTTTTTCTCCGACACCAACTTAAGCAGGGCATCAGCAATTGCTTGCTGATCATGGGGATCCACAAGAAGGCCATTATTTAGTGCCTAAAATCATAACAAGCAATATCAAAAATTAGAACTATTATAACATTTCTGAAAATAAAATGATGGCAAGGGGGATGATCAGAATCTATTGTAACATTGAACAAATGGTTGCTATGAAGGTTTTATTTCCTTCTACTGAATCTTCCAGGTGAAAAGTTTATAAATGAAATCTCTGGCAAGTCTTCCAAGCAATATCTTATGATTGGGAAATAAATTCATATTTCTTACCCGCTGGATGTCAACTGGTCCACCATTTCTGGTAGCCACCATTGGAAGCCCATGTGCTGCTGCCTACATTATATCAAATAAATTGAGATCAAAATATCATTTCATTGCACTTACTAAGACAGCGTCCTGAAAATTTCTGATCGATGGAAACCAACCTCTATCAACGTAAGTCCAAAAGGCTCAACCAGTGCAGGATTTATGAAAACTCCCTGCCATATTTACATCCAGTTAGTTAATTATAAAGATAAAACCACGTCAGGCTAGCTCCAAAAATTATGAAGTCTAATGAACCTTCGTGTTTGCTGCAAGTCGATAAATATCTGGTACGTCAGACTGTTTGTGATGCTTTGGATAAGCCACCAGCCCATAGAGGTCATACTTATCAATAAGTTTCAATACTGTTATAAGCACACTAGCATTCCCACCAGACATTTCATCAATATCATCCCTGTTCCCCATTATAAGTGTCTGTACAAAAGCAATTATCATTATTCTTTCCTGCACTCCGTAAATCAATTTCTTGCAGAAACCAACTTACAAGATTAGCAAGCTCTCGTAGAGGACGACATTCCCCAAATGCTTTCACAAGAGTGGTTATGTTCTTCTTTGGATCAGGTCTGGATAAGGCCAAGATCATTGGTTTGTGGGGATTTGTAAGAAACCTCATTACCTGCCAAATGTATTAGGAAGAGTTAATAACAGCTTTGATACGATTTCCCTACAATGAACGTATAACTTAGCTAACCCCCTTACTTCTGACCATATTGCTGGAATTGCCTTCGGAGATGACCCATCAGAACCACCAATAAGTGTTGCAAGTTCTCCGTCAACCTCAGGGCCATCTTCTTGAACTACAACATTGCTGAAGTCCATGCCAGGAGGAATAACCTGCAAACAAATTTGTACTTCAAAGCTGAATGAGGAGGGCCAAACAAAATGATGCAATATTAATATCCCATTTGTCTTTTCAAACTTGTTACGACATGTTAATTCATTCTAGTTGCCCCTAATTAATTTGATCCTTAGGTTTGTTTGCATAGAGAATTGAATTGTATGTAGCAGAGTTAACAATATGAATTTTCAACACGAGGAATAATGAAGTACATGGGTATATGTTTCAGAGTGAGGAGCAACGACAAATATTTCTTTCTTATTTCTCTTCACATCTCTAACACCCATGACAAGGAAACAGTCCATTATCCAAAAAAAAAAAAAGACAAGGAAGCAGTAATTAGTACACTGGCTCCAAATAGGGGGAAAGAGAGAAACATCCTTACCACCATCCTTGGCATATATCGACCATGACAGTTTACCCCACGTCTAGCACGGGCTCGTAAAACTTTTTCAAGCTTGACATCAAACCCGTCATAAAGTCCCCATTGCTCTTCAATCTCCTGCTTGGTACTTGTGATAACTAGTTCTGCAGCATCAAGAGAAAGTTCTTCTGCCTCAATTCTTCTCATAATCTTGTATGTTGAATTGATGTCTTCCTTGGACTGCCGTCCCTGTTTAAGCAGCTGCTCAAGCTTGTTTCTCCCAAGAGAGTGTCCTGTTAGAACCATTGGGACATTTAAAGCACCTGAAAGAAGAGCCGCACTGTCCCCTGCATCAGCATAATGGCCATGGATAACATATGGCCACACAGGATGGCCCCCACCAATTTGCTCACCAAGAACTTTTGACATATTTAGAACATGAGCCAGAGCGCCATCTACAAATTCCTGAATATAGGGCCACAGTAATTCTTTACGAAGGTATTTATCACGCGGACCAAAAGGAATCCTTATAACGTATGCCCCACTACTCTCTCCAACATCATTACCGTCTGCATCTTCAGCACCAGCTGTTAGCATCTCTGTAGGCTCACCATAGCTCCAATCAACTTCAGGTGACGAGATTTGCCTAGTAAAAAGATCTACTCTGTACACTCCTGGCATCTTTGCAAGAGCCCTAGAAAGCTCTACCACATATTTGACCTGAGAATTATTTTATTTTTATGGAAGCAAAAAATGAATGAAATGAAGCAAAAAAATTGAGCAATAATTTGGTTGTGGTGGAATACAGCATTTACCTGTCCGCCAGTGTCAGAATCTCGGCCAAGCTCCATGTTTTCCCCACGGACTAAACCATGCAAACTGGTTACAAAGAAGAACTGTAACAGTTAATGCAGAATTCCTTCCAGCAAATAATGAGAAGTACTAAAACCAACTCTAAGGGGAAAGGATATTGGGACTAAATAATGAATTTCCACCTTGCTTAAGATTTTTGTTAAATGATTTAAATCAGGTCAACAAAAGGTTTAATTATAAAAGAATTTATGAAGTTGCTCTTTAAACAAATGCAATGCAAGTCAGGTCTCTTAAAGTATTATCATGACGATAATTGTCAGGCACAGTTATTCCATGTACATTCTATTTGCTTCAATGCATAATGAAATGAAAATATTCCAGAATTCTGAAGAGGCTTTTCTTCATTGGAATAGGGGTGAAGGTGGGTGGTTTACCTTTTTAAAATTGCAACTGTTTTCATTAGGTAAGTTTGGCTTTCTCTGTCTTCACTATATGCTGTTGGAGTATTAAATGAAATACGCACTACAAATTATTCTATTGACCGTTACATAGACAGAACTTCTGCACACAACCTATTGATGAAGCAACTAAATATAGGAAAGTTATTGACAGTTTGTTTGGCTTAAAATAATAGACAGACCTTTATCATGAGTTCAAGATTAATGCATACTAGGGAGAATGATACCTGATAAGCACAATGTAAAGTTTCTTTTCCTGTTTGTCGTCTGACCACACTTCCAAGTTGGAAAGGTTTCTCTGGAACGTTTTTCTTGGGGTCTCAGCTTGCACCAACTCGCCTAGAGCGTCTCCCTTCTCTCCTTCTGACAAGTCCTCAGACAAGTCTTCAGTGGCATCCCTCCGCCCTTGTTCCCGTTCCCATCTCCGCTTCGCCAATCGTTGCAGTTCTTCCCATTCCAACTATTTACATTATAAGAATGAGATTTCATCCTCTAAATTGTTTTGCTTTCAGTGAGCAAATGCTCATTTCAGGTTTCTTAGCATTCAATCTATGCTAGAGAACTTAAGGGGACAATTATTGTCACACTTACTACAACTTCCAATGGCCACATTAAACAGGAAGAAACACTTTTACAATTATCAATTCACAGACATAGCTATCAGCAATAGGGAATTTGTTCAAAAACAAGGTAGCCTATAGCTGTAGTGAAATGATATAAATATGTGAGCCTTAAACTGGACAATTGAGATAGAGAACCTGACTACTCCTCACATATGCATATGGACATCCAAGCACACATGCACATACACATAATCATTCATTCAGTAAACTTACCACTAATTCCAGTCCCTTTAAACTGTCACTAGTATCCTATTCAAAAAAAAAAAAAGAAGAAAAACATAGATGCATATATCAATCAATTGCTCAAACTGATTCATAAGTTTCTTCTCTCTTATGGCCACAAATTATAGAAACAGAGATACTAAATGAAGTCACCCACTTCTTGTGGGGAAGATAAAAAAGGAAGAGAATACAGACTTAACCTACTTACTAACATCCATCCAACATGCTTAAAGAAAAAAAAAGCATATATGCGCATATTTATAATTGCATAGGTTCTATATTTATATCTTCATACATAAATTAGACATATGTATCCTTATTTATACATGCACTTTTTTCTTCACAAGAACAAACAAGGTGAAATGTGCTCTGTACTGCAAATATATATGTCATAGGACACTTATTTTTAAAATTAAGAAATGGTTGCCAAAACGCCAATAGCTTTGTTAATTTTTCACATAACCCAATTCCACACATACATAGACAAGCTAAAGTTTTTTGAATATGTCGACGCATGTATACATACATAGTTATATGCATACCAATGGAAAAATAAATATTTGGGATAGAAGAAGACCTGCTTCTTTTTACGGGTGAGGTGCCAAATGCGCCAGCACATGTTCTCAAGTCTGGAGCTACGTTCCCTGGTATTCCGGGTGGCGACAACCTTGATCCATGTCCTATGTAGATCAGTTTCATCAACACCTGTCACCACCTCCTCAACAAAGTACTTTGTTGGATTGAAATGACCTGTCTCTCTCAAACTCACGGTTGCTGGCTTTTGCTCCTCGATAGCTGCTGCTCCACTGTCCAATATTGCTTCCAAGTACCCGTTTATCCACTCGTTCCCTGCCATTCTTTTCCTTCACCTTCTCCAAAAAATAAAACAAAAGAAATTTTTGTTTCTCTACAGCTATCTTGGCTCCTCTTGAGCTAAGAAAATATGGGTTTCTCTTTCTTTTTTAAGTAATCTAATATCAAAGGCGTACCAGGACAACTTAACAATACAACATGAAGGTTCTCTTATGTTTCAGGTACAAAGATAGTGTCTTTCTCTTCTTTTCTTTTTTCCCTTTTGGTTTTGGGGTTGTATCTAAAAAGAAAAGTCACACTCACACTTACAACTCTACTTACAACTCAAAAACAGAGTAAAAATGCAAAACTTTCCTCTGGTTTTGCCTTTGAAGCTGAAAAACACTACCAAAGAACATTTACAGTCCTGGAAAAGAAAGAAAAAGGGAAAGCTTAAGCGGTTTTGTCTTGGTTTCTACATTAAAATGCAGATGATGATGTTAAACATTTTTGTGCCAAAAGAAAAAGAGTTTGGGTTATGGTAGGATTGGTTTTGGTTTTGGTTTTGGAAGAGTCCCAGGAGAGAAGGAAATGGACCAACCAAGAGCAGGGGGGATGGAAGGAGAAGAGAGAGAGAGAGGGAAAAGGAAACACATGGCAGAGAATAGTGGGGATCGGGGGATGAGGACACGTGTACAAAGATTTTGCAAGGTAACGAAAGGTCTACTTCCCAGTTGTGATGCAAGGTAAGGGTGGATCTTTCATTTTTTTCACCTTTCCAAGGATTGTCCGCTTCCCAATGCGAGCTTTACGGCTCTTTTGCCTTTGCTGCTCCGAGAGGCTTGGCCTGGCTTGGCTCTTCTCTAACCTTTTTGTTTCCTTCCACAGTTGCAACCAACTTGAGTAATCTTTCCTTGTGTATACTCCACAGTATTCACATAATATACTGGTACTGCTACACACGATTTACACACACAAATGCGCATACCCACCTCTTTCCCTCTACATATAGAAACCTCGTTGTGGAGTGGGGAAGATTTGTTGGCATGAATGTGATAGCACTTTGAAAAAGAAAGTAGAATTTGGTTGACAGATGCCATCTGTTCAATAGTTGGATTTCGACGCATACATTTTTGTTTAAATCTTGGCAATCTTTACGATCAACCACCACCGCCAACACATGTTTATTACAGGGGATTGATTGTGACAAAAGATAACCTCAAATGACTTCTCCAAAGGACACCTGAAGAGACTTGATTTTTTCCATACTTATTTATCAGTCTTTTTCTTCTTTTCACCCCCCATTATTGAATTTATTGTTATAATCAAACATATATGGACCGTATGACATTTAAACCCCGTGATACTGACATCAAAGCCAAGTTTTGAAGTTTTAAAAAAATACATTAATACATATGTTTTTATCAAAGTAGGTATCTTTTCCTCTCTCGATCATATATTGTCATAATCTAATATAGTGAATAATAATTCCGATGACATTTTCTCTATTGCCACGTGGAATCAAAGGAAAAAAAATAAAATATGCATGTTGTATTTTATAATAACATAAATATAAAAAATTAACACTAATAAAAAGTTATTAAGGAGACTCGAATTTAAGATTACTTGGTGCTGTCTAATTTGAGCCCTCTTTTTGATGGATTTACAAAACTTAATTATTAGTTTAATGATATTTTGCAGCTAGATTGAGCTTACTAAATTATATATGCATTATTCGTATTAATCAATTATGAAATTTACAGTTACTTAAAATTATATTTTTTAGTTGAGCTTAAAATATTTACATCGAATATTCTCTAAATCTTCTCTTTTTTTAAAAAAAATAGGATATTCTTCAAATTTATGCATGATGCCAACATCAAAAGGCAAATGAATATTTTGAATGATTAATAAGAGTCACGTGACATGCAATGCATCTAGCCTACCACTACAAGAGATTGTCCATCACGTAAATGTAAATCATTTCTTTCTTTTTTTGTTTTGGATAACATAGTTAATCATTTCTTCAAATGAAAGCCCCCTTGTCTTGCCATTTTAGAGCAAGGGATGACAATTCATGCTATTAAAAGTTTTATTCATGTTAATTTTATATATCTTGAATTCATTTTGAAATACGAGAACCCAATAATTAATTAAAAATTATAACTTAGAGATCTTGAATTTAAATTTTAAAATAATAATAAAAAATTATTGAAAGAAAACAACTAACTTTTTATTAACGTTGTTTATTCAACATATATTATATAATTATAAGCTTATTTGGTATATAATTATCAAAAGTTTTGACTTTTTTTTTTTAAAAAAAGACAATTCAAGGTCTTGAATTTTACCCACAAAAAGTGTGTTTTTTCACTTTTTTTGGATCACAGAAAAAAATGAAAAAAAAAGATTGCAAACGAAAATCAAAGGAGCAAAGCATGTGATCGTTGGATGATATGGTTAATTCTTTTTTCTTTTTTTTTTAATTTGTTGTCATTGTATGATGCAGAAGTATGTGGCGATAGAGCCATCATCCCAGCTTTGTGGTAAGCACCCACCAATGCAATCGACCAAACTTTATCTCTCTTGTCAGCATTGCCTTAAATATTGGATGAACCCTTTTTCACACAAGAACCTTTCCAAATGTCTACAACTTTGTATTTGTCAAAACAAATTATTTTGTGTGAAGATGAGTTGGAGTTCACTGAACCCAAGGCGGTCTCAGGGCTCAGCTTCCAAACAAAAAGATATGGGATTTGCAAGTACCTGACAAGGTTTATACTTTTCTGTCATTTTTGAATCTGTTTTCATAGAAAGGGGAATTCCCTCTCCTTACTGAATTATTCAAAAGCAGCCATTCTCTTGTCTTGGGACGTCTCCTATTCACATGGTTGTCCTCAATGCTTCTGGCTTATGCCACTCTCGTTTAAACATTCTTCAAATATGCCTTTTAACAATTTCAAGATGCATGTGTTGTACCAAATCAGCCACCATCCTGCATTGTGATTAAGGTCACTTCTCTGTGAGCAGAAGTGTCCGTCACTTCTATATATAAAAGCCAGGGGAAAGGATTGATGTTCATGAGTGGCTCAATCACAGAATTAAAAGGGGTATACAGACCTTTTACCGGGCTGGCTGAGCAACCACAAAAAGCAAAAAAATGTCATCAAAAGGAAAGAAGGAATTACAGATGCTATTTCAATGAAAATTATGAGCTTTGCGGATACTCTTTGTACAATTCTCAAACTGATATGAGATTACCATAATTGCACAGTGGCAAATAAGACTCACAAAGCACAGCAGCTTTTCTACACGGATGGGTGATCATCATTACAATTCACTGCTCAGGGAACAAATAAAAATCTTCCCTTCACACTCAAATGAAACAAAACCATATCATTATACTCTCACTGCTTCTGAAGAAAATTTACAGTTGAGCCACATGTTTGTGATTACTGCTTGATCAGGCATCAATAAGAGAAGTCAAAACTGAATAAAGGCATCTCAAGTGAACCCTATCTGACACACTTTGGAAAGTTTTTCTTTCACAATCTCAGCCACCGAAAGCTAACATCTCTTCTACAGGGGATAGGTATTATGCCAGGATTCTTTTCTTTGTTTTGTAGAAGTCCAAAAATAAATAAATAAATAAAATAAGATAAAATAAAATTAGCTATATAAGGCAATGTCAATCTAAAAGCAGAAATGAATTCCCATGAATCTGCACTGACTATGATTCTAAAGTTACAACTCTGCTGGCATAACCTAAGTCCTCAGCATAACACAATAATGTGGCTGAAAAGATATAAAAGCTTTCCCTTTGTGTTTTGTGTGTGGTTGATGGCATAATTGCACAAGTGTTCTGCTAAAATTAATAACTAGCTCTTAGCAGATTATATACGTCCTAGTGATTAACCCGAGAGCTTGATGCATACATCCAAAACTGACCAAAACTAATTCGTTATCATTAGTGAACCTCATCTCACCACACAAACAAAGAAATAGCTAAGAGCCAATCTTTGGAAGGTAGGAACTACTATATCAGAAGGTCCAACTAGCATTTAAAAAGTTTATTCAGCATAATTACAAAACACTTAATAAAACATAAATTAGGTAGCATTTTTTATGATGGAAGATCAGAATCAAGTGTCAAGAACAAAAACACGGGCAAAACAGATTAATTGTACGCAGTAGATTGTATGTTCAGTGATGGAACCAGAACAATCATGGCATTATGTTTTAATTCAGAAAATCTTCTAAGCATTGGTAGAAACCCTCCCATCAAATGCTTTCTCTTTCCATTTTTGTTCACCCAGATTGCAGGCCAAAGTAATTTAAACCCTTTCTCAAGTCAGATCACAGTTATAAACAACTTCAAATACATGCATTGTATATTCACATGATAGGCATGCCATGAGTGAAACTTTTACAGAAAATCCCTTCTATATGTGCCATAATAACGAGTAGCAGCAGGCAATACTGTCAAAATTGCACATTGAAAAGAATGTCAAGCAAGGATAGTAATGATCATACAAGCTGATAAGCTCCTGATAATAAAATAATAATTGTAGAAATGATGATGCGTGAATCTGGTATGAGAGACTCACAAGTCAGTATAGTTGCACTGAAGAAACCAAAAGCTTATAAAAGCATAATCACTTCAAAAGCAGAAAATTTGGGAAGAGAAGGGTTGCAACGATTTGGGTAAAACATTGATCTTATCATTCTTAATCAGTATTCAAATAGATATCTGCAGAAGTGATCTAACAAATTAATGCATAGTTGCATCTCCCTGAAGGATAATCCCGTGGCATTGCATGCTTTAGAAAGCAAAAGCATTAAAGATTGCCCAAAGAATCCCCGTAAAGTAGTCAAAATTTGGCACAAGCTATGTGACATACAATTGTGCATGAATGTGGTAGTTACCATTCTTGAAAGAAGTAAGAATCCTTGTACAATAACGCCACACCCGAGGAGGAAAAAAGAAAGTACCTATCTTTAAAATTAATTCAACTATCATACGAAAAGAATATAGATGAAATCTGATTGCCTCTTTGACAAAAATCCGTTTACCAAAAAAGATACAAGATCCTTTTCTTCTTTATGGAGAAAGGGGAGCAGAAGATTCTAAGTGTAACTGATCGCACTGGCAAAAGAAACATAAAAAGTGAATGCCTCCAGTTTTGATTGATATCAAAGTTGCATGAAAACAATCACTACATGAAACAGTCACATTAAAGAATTTTAAGGTTTAAGTTATTTTCACTTGGCCAACGCTGTCCTCATACCTTGGTGAAGCGTCGTAGCATTCAGTGTTACAGTATCAGGCCTCAGGCCTCATTCTTTTTGAGCTCGTTTTAGCATTCAGTGTTACGATATCAGGCCTCATTCTTTTTTGGCTCATTTCCTCAATGAGCCTTAGAGCTTTATCTTTCCTCTCCCCCTACGAATACGCATCGATCAGCATTTTATAGGTGCCTAAGCCTGGTGAAAACTTTGTTAACATCAACTCAAAGACATCTTTTGCCTTGTCCATCTCACCTTGCAAACAATATCCACTAATTATTGTAGCTTATGTAATTTCATTAGACTTTACATCTTTTTGATTCATTAGCGTGAGTACTTCTTCAGCTTTCTCCGTCATTCCTTTTTAACAAATAGCATCCGACATAATGTTAAAAGTAATTTTGTCCGGACATATATCTGGACTGGCCATTCTACTTAAAAAGCTTGATGCCTCTTTCCATTGGCCTGAATGGAAGAAACCACCCAATAAAGAGTTGCAAGTGATGACATTAGGTTTTACATCTCTTTCATCCATTAGCTCGAATATTTTAATGGCCTCTTCAACTATCCTTTCTTTACGAAGCTGATCAATTAAAGAGCTGAGAGTTACTAGTTACTACATTGGGATGAAGTCCTCCATCCATCATGCTATGGAACAAGCTTGTTTGCTTTCCATTGGCCTGAAAGGCAAAATTCATGTATAAAAGAGCTATAAGTAAAAACATTAGGTTTTACACCTCTTTCACTCATTAGCTCCAACATTCTACAGGTTTCTTTCATTCTCTTTTGTTTGCAGAAAGCATCAATTAAAGAGTTGAAAGTTACTATGTCGAGATAAATTCCTTCATCCATCATTCTGTTGAACAAACTTGTTGCTTCTTTCCATTGGCTTGAAAGGCAAAATCCATGTATTAAAGAGCTGCATGAGATAGCAGGTTTTAGACCTCTTTCACTCATTAGCTTTAACATTCTACATGCTTCTTTCACTCTCTTCTGTTTGCACTTACTTCATTGGACGAATTCCTTGACCCATCATTCTGTGGAACAAGCTTGTTGCTTCTTTCCATAAGCCTGAATAACAAAATCCTCGAATTAATGAGCTGTCAATTCCCAAATGTCTAATCCCTTTACCATCTTGCTTTCCTTGCATAAAATATCTATCACGATAGTGAAAGTTACAACATTTGGAGAAATTCCATAAACAACCATTGTTTCGAAGAACTTTATGACCTGTCTTCGATCACCAGACTTGCATAGGGATATTATGAGTTACGACATTCGGCTTTATACCTCTACGAGTCATTAAATTGAATAAAGAAGTTTCTCCTTTGATGTTCCTATCCTTGCAGAGAGAGTCAATTAGAGAAGTGAAGGTGTATACATTCGAAGAAATTCCACTTTTAACCATGTGAGTCAATAATCTTTTTGTTTCATCCCACTTGCCAGTGCTACATAATCCATAAATTAATGTAGTATAAACAACAACATTTGACTAGATACTACTATCTAGCATATGTTGAAATATAATCAAGGCCTGTTCTATACTTCTCTCTTTACAAAAGCCGTCAATAATTGTCCCATAACATACTACATCAGCATTGAAACTTCCATTTCGATTCATCCCTCTTAGAATATCAAGGGCAAAACGAGTTTGTCCTGATCTGCAACGTCCGCTAATAATAATATTGCAAGTCCATTGATCACATGGATATCCATTCTCCACAACTTTCTGAAACAATTCCAAAGCCTCATTAATCTTACTGTCATTGCAAATCCCAAGGAGGGGAGCACTCATGGTATAAGCAGACTAGTACTAAAATCATTGCCAACACAGAGAAAGCCAAGTGTTAGGATAGTCTTGAATTGTGATTTAATTAGGATTGGTTAATTCTAATTAAATTAGTATACATTATAAAATAGTCTTTAAATCTAGTTAAACTAGAACAACATATCCTAATTATATTAGGATAAGATTCCTAATTAAATTAGGATAAGGATATTGTATTTGATACTATAAAAAGACCCTATGGGTTAAAGAATAAAATCACCTAGATTTAGAGAGAGTGATTTAGGTGTACGTGGGATAAGGGTTATGAGTTTGAGACTGTTTCTTGTAATCTCCTGATTTTTTTCTTAGTGGATTTTTCTCTGTTGCTGTGCCCGTGGACGTAGGTCATCAAAAGACCGAACCACGTAAATTCTTGTGTTCTTGTGGGTGTGCTTGATTTCTTTCTTTCTTTATTCTATTGATTGGGTTAGATCTTGGGCAATTCTTTAGAGACAATTCCGCAATTTCCCAACAAACTGGTATCAGAGCTTCAAGGTCTTGGATCAATCTGAATCTCGCTATGGCAACTTCGTCGACCAAGTATGAGATTGAAAAGTTTAATGGAAGAAACGATTTCAGCCTGTGGCGTGTTAAGATGCGCGCATTGCTAGTGCAACAAG
>NC_030853.1:25826285-26031907 GCF_000208745.1 Theobroma cacao | reverse complement strand
AGATTTTGAATAGAATTGCCAAAAGAAAGAAACAATCAAAGATTTTGAATAGAATTCTTTTGTCAGTTTAGCTAGGTCTTGTATTGTGCTTAAAGAATCAGTCTGTTTGTAATATGAGTTCACTAGCTAGTGTAAAGAATGTGAATTTATTGTGGAAAGAAAAAATCGTAGCACATGTTAATTTCCCGTTAAAGAAAAAAGTTACACAACTGATAGTTTTCGTTTGGGAATATTTCAAGATATTTTAAATGAAAAATCACAACAGTTGTATTCGTTAAGTTATTGTGACATCATATATTACAAATAAACAAATTGAAAGATTGGCATTTAGTCTAGTATTTCATTTTCAAGAAATAAGATATTTTTCACATTCCCTAATTTGACTTTGATTTTGAAATGAAATTGCATTGTATACCATGGTTAAGCTATACCTTCTTAATTGCTTTCGAGGATATGGCATCTGCTCATACGTTGTCCCTATTTATAGCCAACTTACAATATGCCAAAAGAAAGAAAGAATCAAAGTTTTTGTTAGGATAGTCTTGAATTGTGATTTAATTAGGATTTTTTAATTCTAATTAAATTAGTATACCTTATAAATAGTCTTTAAATCTAGTTATATTAGAATAACAATTCCTAATTCTATTAGGATAAGATTTCTAATTAAATTAGGATAAGGTTATTGTATTTGATACTATAAAGGACCCTATGGGTTAAAGAATAATTATCACATAGATTTAGAGAGAGTGATTTAGGTGTACGTGGAATAAGGGTTATGAGTTTAGACTGTTCTTGTAATCTCCTGATTTTTCTCTTAATGGATTTTTCTCTGTTGCTGTGCCCGTGGACGTAGGTCATCAAAAGATCAAACCACGTAAATTCTTGTGTTCTTGTGGGTGTGCTTTATTTCTTTCTTTCTTTATTCTATTGATTGAATAAGGTCTTGGGTAATTTTTTAGAAACAATTCCGCAATTTCCCAACACCAAGTCTACCTGCTTCAAATTGCACAAGCTATTAAGCCAATTGTTCAATGTAAAGATATCAAGTTGAGTTTACTGACAACCTATCATCTGTTTGCACATGGAAACAACAATGGAATAATGTTTCACCTTGGAGACAGCCCCAAGCAGATAATTAAATGCCCATATAGAAGGCAAGGGTCAGTCACGGAATCAAAGAGACACACAGCATCTTGGAGGTTAAGAGATCAAATTCTCCGAATGCATGCATTTTGATAATACCCTTTTGGGTAATTTTATCATCAACAACAGCAGCAGAGGTAGAATAACAAGAAAGGAAACAGAATCTCATTCTGAGTAGCTGACAAAGAGAAAAGACCAGATAAGAGTTACCAGAGAAAGCAAAAGCAGAAGAAGAAGGAACTGCTGTGGCTTTTTGTTCATCTTGATAGCCGTCTTCATTCTTCAGCCAAACCCAGGAAATGAATTCACTCTTTGGAAGTAGCTAAGGAGATACAAATTATTGCCAAGAGTCATGTTTGTAGAGCTAAAGATGGCATTTTGTCATGGGTTTGGAACTTTAGTCAAGTTTCATGCTACGCTGTAATCTCGTATTCGTTAAATTATGCAAACCTAAACGAGATTTATGGACGATTGATGTGAAAACATAAAGTAAATGAATATAAAAAAAAATTAAAAAAAATAAATAAATATTATTATTCAAATAAAAAAAATAAAAATTTTAAAATCTAAATATAAAGTAAATTACTTGATAATACAAGTAATTTGATACTTTACCTAAATTTGGTGTGCAAGTAATATAAAATTGCATGAAAAGAAAGTCCTAAAATTAAGTTTACTTTGTAAGCAAGTATCCTCATAAGTAACAAAATTGGCAGTGTTCTAGAATTCCTAGAAACTTACTTGGCAGCACTATGGCTCTATGTGCTGAGCGTGCTGGTTGTTGGTGTCACCTGCTGGTGCGTGCGGGCTGCTGGTGTGCTCTACTGGTCTGGTGCAAATGGCCCGTCTGCGGGTGGCCCATATTTTTGCAAAACTCCATGGCTCTGTGCGATAATGGTCTGGCACAGTGTGCCTTCGCGTGCTGCTCCTGAGTGAGCTAGCGAGTGTCCGTGTCAGGTCCTCCAAGGCAAGGCCTGCCAAGGCATGGTCCTCCTCGGGGTCGGACTCCATAAGCGAGCAGCTCCTGGACGGGCTAGCTTGGTGCGCGGCACCCATATGGAATTAGCCTGCACCGTTTGCTGATGGGCACTCGGCATGGCTGAGCCCTCAGGACGCGCGGCCCCCTACCGCTGGGCTCTGGGGTGCGTTGCCAGTGTGAAGCCCCTCTGGTGTGTAGGCGCTGGGAGCATGTGGCCCGATATCTCGCGAGCCCATGTGTGCTGCTGCCTGGTGTGCGAGCAACTTGTGCAGCAAGACTCGTGTGGGCTTCTGTTGCGCGTCCCAATGGTGTTGGGCTGATGTGTGTAGCCCCCTCCTACGAGGCTGAACTGTGGGGGGCTTGTGTGTGCGCTGTCCCTTACTGCGGGGCCTTGCATTGCAAGGATTGTGTGGCCCAGCTTTGCTGGTGCGTCCGGCATGCGGATCTGTGGAATGCACGCCCAATGTGCGTGCTGTGTGGCTATGCTGGCTGGCCATGCCGACTGAACTGTTTCAAAGTGTGCTGTCTGTTGGCTTGCGTGTCGCTGTTGTGGTCCAGCCACCCTGCCATTGGGTCTGTCTGAAACCTCTTTCCTATGGACTGCTTGCCTACAATCCTCAATGAACTCCTTGCTCCAATCGTGCTTGTGGGCTGGACAGCAGACATACATGCTACTGGATTGGAAGTGATGGATTGGACTGATCACGGGTCTGCAGACCGTGACAATTTGCCTTTCCTAAAATTCTTACCTTGCCCCCTTAGAAATTTTTTTTTGCTCCACGGTAGATAAAAAGGGATAATAATGTAAAAAATAAAAAAAGTGACATGGGAGTTAGTCAATAATTTAAAAGAATTTTTAAAGATTATATATTTTTTATCTTAATTTACAAAAGCATAACGATAAAATAATTAATTTTTTTCCTTAATAATGAAGGAAAGTGAATTTTTTTTTCTAAATTCTCATTTTTTGGATCATGTGTACCATTTAAAGCTGTGGATTTCACTTGGTGGAACATAATAACGAAAGCATGAAAGAGATTAAAAAAAAAAATCTATACCCTCCAAGTGCCCTTTGAAGTTAAAACCCAAAGGCCAAAACCCCAAACAGAAGATGCAAAACATCAAAGAAGAAAATGGGTAAGAAGAGAACCCAGCAACCATCAGCCTCAACCGACGATCTTCTCAAAACCCTCGGAGACTTCACGAGCAAAGAAAACTGGGACAGCTTCTTTACTGTCCGAGGCAGCGATGACTCGTTCGAGTGGTACGCTGAGTGGCCTCAGCTCCGTGACTCACTCTTCCCTCTTCTTCAACAACAGCAGCAGCAGCCTTCACCCTCTTCTTCTTCTTTGCAAATACTGGTGCCTGGTTGCGGCAATTCTCGCCTCTCAGAGCACTTATACGATGCCGGATTCGAAGATGTAACCAATGTTGATTTCTCAAAGGTTGTCATCTCCGACATGCTTCGACGTAATGTTAGGGACCGGCCCAACATGCGTTGGCGGGTTATGGACATGACCCAAATGCAGGTTTCTGCTCATTTTTTCAACTTGGGTGGTTTTTGAATTTGTTTGGAGTCTTATTTGCTAAGTGATGAGTTTTGGTGCTATAAAATTTTCCTTTTCCTTCTTCTTTTTGGTAGACATGGAAGTCCGTGACGCGGATACAATAATTTGATGTAGCATTTTCAATCAAGCCCTTCGAGTTGAAAGTTTCAAATTTTAACATCCGGGCATTGATGTTGTGGAATGAATAAATTCAGAAATTGTATGCCGTTTTGTTCTTATTATTTAATATTGGGCATTTTAGGACAGGGATAGTTAGAGATTATGCAAAACTTTCTTCAAATGTGTATGGGATTGGGTGGTTTTGGTTTACAAAATACAAGCTAAATGACTGCTGGTTTACTATTATTCATAACTCCTGACCATCTCCTTATTGATGCCTGCATTCCTAATAGTAATACATCTCTTGTAATGGGAAGTTTGAGTAACATTGACTAATGTCAGCTTTTTGCATAGTGCTAAGATATATGGTTGTGTCATTTTAGCATTCTCTTCTTGTAACATAATTTTATGTTGGATTTGTTTGATCTATCTATACTAGCTAACTTGTCTTTCGCTTGTTATGCTTCTTGGTGGGTGAAGGAGGCTTTTTCTGATTGATGTCCCACTTCCTTGACTTTGTGGTTGTTCTTTTACTTTTCATTTATCTGATATAACTATATTTACCAGTTCACCGATGATACATTTGATGTTGTTCTCGACAAAGGTGGACTGGATGCTTTGATGGAGCCAGAGCTTGGCCCTAAGCTGGGGAATCAATATCTATCCGAGGTGTTGCGGAGTTTGATTTATCTTATTAATCCATTATCTGTCCTATGTACTCGGCAACATACTTTCATTGTTATAGAAGGGTCAAATTTTCTGTTGTATTCATAAAAGTTGATTTGGATCATCAGGTGAAAAGAGTTTTGAAATCCAGGGGTAAATTCATTTGTCTTACCTTGGCAGAATCTCATGTTCTAGGTACAGTTTACTTTAACTTAATGCGAAAAGAATTTTGTTCTACATTCTATTGCTTTTGCTTACATTAGTTTCGTTTTAAAGATATATTAATAAAGTTAATGTGCTTGTTGTGGAGATGGACTTTAGATTAGGAAAACTATTCATTTACTTGCTTTGTTGTTTTTCTTTGTATTTTGTTCCTACATTTTTTATTAATCACTGCCTCTGCTAAGATACATGTTGCTTTCTACCCTTTTAGGTTTGCTTTTTCCTAAGTTCAGGTTTGGCTGGAAACTGAGCCTTTATGCTATACCTCAGAAACCATCTAGTAATCCTGAACTCCAAACCTTTATGTTGGTTGCTGAGAAAGAGAATTCCAATGAACTGCACCAGATCATGTCATCTTTCAGTCGTTCTTCCCTTGATTGTCATCAACATCAGGTGCTTAATATCTAGTTAGTATTATTATTATTATTAGTATTTGCAATATAAATTGAGTAAAAGTGCACAAATATTCAAACATTGATATGTAAGAGGTTATAGTAGTTCATGCAGTGGTTTCTTGAGTGTTTGAACAAAATGGTAAAAGGCAAATGAATTTTCTTACTATAGTTTTTTATCAATGTGATCTCCATTCTGAAATCTTGGAACCTGAATCTCTTTAAAGGTTTTGATTTAAACCTTGGAATCTGTTTTTAGGCTTCTGGTCTTTGTGAAGCCCTTGAAAATGAGAATCGAATTCGTGGAGAATACTTGAGTGGCTCTGATATACTGTATTCTCTTGAAGATCTGCAACTCGGAGCTAAGGGGGATCTGACTAAACTTAGCCCTGGTCGTCGAGTTCAGCTTACTTTGGGTGAACAAGGGGGCTCCCGTTTTTGTTACAATGCTGTATTGCTTGATGCTAAACAACCGTGTGGTCCATTCTCTTTTCACTGTGGTGTCTTTATTGTTCCTAAGGTATGCCTTGACTGTAAATGGTTTTAATCAACTTTTTGAAGCAAAATTTACCTGAATCAGATTGAAATTAAGTCTGCTTTCTTATAGCTCAGAAGTTGCATCTATTTAGTATTAATTGAACAGAGAATTACATGTTTCCTAAAACGGTCAAAATTGTTTATTTGTTTTCTTCAAATGTGTAGTTTGTTGGTTCAAAAAAAATGAGTTAGGTGTGCCTTTAAACTTATCAAAGAAAAAGGTGTCTTTAGAATACAAATGGACTGTGGGCATAGAGACTTATTGGTTAGTGTCCTCTGGTTCCTATATAGTTGAATAATTGGCCTTGGAGGCTTTGACTCTGGCATGGTGTGGATAAGGATTGGTGTAAGTCCTCTAATACAGGACTGATACTGCATTGGGTCTTATGTGACTGTGACAAGTGAACGTATTTTATTCCATTATTTATTTGGAGATAAAATTGCAAATTTCCATCTTGTATTCATAAATGCTTGCTAACTTGAGAAATTAGAATATATGCAACTTCTTTGGATCTCTTAGAATCTGTTACATTGCTCTTTTTTTTTTTAATCAAAATTCAATGAGAGAATTGCATTTCGACTCTTCTGGTGTCTAGATAGGTGAACAAGTTCTTCAGGATTTGCTAAGGTGGTGGTGGTGGGTGTAGTTGCTGCAGGATCCGTTTCCTACTCTTGCTAGAGAAAGGATAGGTTGAATAATTAAAATTTTCATGGGACATTGAATTGGTGACTAACCATCCTAACTTAAAACTTAGCTATAATTATATTCAGAAAAAAACTTAGCTATTAATATACTTGCTTTGTCATGGGATCTTTCACAGATTTCTATGATGAATTCATCTTAACTGCATCTTTTCTGTCAAGTTTGAAAATAATATTACTCAATTCATCACAAACCATTTCCATGCTCTAAGAGACTGCCTTAAGCCCTCCCTCATACTGGTCTTCCTCATTGCTTTCATCTTCTATGTTTACAAGGCAAATGAAAAAGATTGTAGAGGTACTATAAAGAGCCTTTTTTAATTATTATTATAGATTTATTTATTTCTTTTGCATTTTGAGTAGCACGGGAAGGGGGGGGGGGGGGGGGGGGAGGCATCATAGAAGTTGTTCTTTTCTCTTCCTTTCAACCATGTTAGCTCCTTTTAGGTCATACCATAAGCACCCACAAATATGTATTAGAGGAAAGCAAAAGGCATTGAACCTTTATATGTTGCAGTTAATTAGTTAGCATATGTTTTCATATAGTAATGTTTACCCAATTTGGGGCAAGTGATTTTTTTTCTGTTTGAAATATGTAACTAACTCTTAGATTTCAGACTCGGGCTCATGAATGGCTCTTCTCTTCTGAAGAAGGACAATGGCAGGTGGTTGAGAGCTCAAAGGCTGCTCGTCTAATAATGGTAGCTTTTCCTAGAACGTTTGATACTTGGTTCAAGTTCTGTTTTTATGAGACTCATTCTCCAATTAAAGCATCTAAATATAATTTTATGTCATGAATGAAGGTTTTATTAGAGACTATCCATGCTAATGCTGATATGGATCATATTCAGGTATGCTACAGATATTTAGCTTCACTTGTCAACTTTCAGTTTCGTTAACTGAGTTAGATATTGCTATCTCTTTCAGAAGGATTTGTCTCCTCTGGTGAAGCCATTGGCGCCTGCAGATAATGATAAGGAAGATCAAATTCCGTATGTTCCATTCTTTTATAAATTTTCCATTTGCTAATATCCATTCTTCCTCATTTATGTTTTTGTTATAATGGATTTTGAGTGTTGGATAAGTGGTTTGCTTTGGAATGTACTATGTCATTATTTTATAACCTAAATGTCACCAGCAACTTGTGTAAGGCGATGCTGCCGTCTTTTTGGTACGTTCAGGTTTTACTTTGGTCCCTAAGTTCTAAGATTAAAAGTGTTCATCACACTGCTAAAGAAGAGGACTGATCTCTTAATTATTGGACTTCCCATAAAACAATTGCATGACTACTTCTTGTTCAGTGCCACTTTAGAAAATTTGTGATTATATAAAGGCTCATGAAGCAAACAATTGAAGTTGTTAATCCTTCATGAAATATGATCTAAGGAGCACCGGTTTAATGTTGTTGTGTAGTGCTCTAACATGTGGAATTTTTTACTCTGCACTTTTCTTGTTTTGCTGTATAGCCAAACAATCATCTGTTCTTTCTGTGAGGGATTCTTGTTTGTTTACTGTACCAGGTTTATGACAGCAAGTGATGGAATAAAGCAGCGAAACATTGTTTATCAGGTTTATAGTTCTCTCACAGTGCTATTTCTCTTAGTATGTGTTTAGCAATACTTTAAGCACCATCTATGAGAGTTTTCATTCTTCTCCTGCTTCATTGTTATATAGGAAGGGCAAAATCTTGGTGATTGTCTAGAATAAGTGTTGTCTGATCTCCTTACTAGACTAGATACACTGCATAATGTTTCTTTTCTTAACATCTTTGGTGCACTTGTTGCTGGCATGTGTTATGATTTGAAGTGCAAAGTAGCATTTAAATCAACTATATTGTTATAGTATATAAAGTATGGAGTTCTTCTGTACTTACGTTATAGCTTTCACAACCACTATTCCTTTTCCTTGTCCATCTGAAAGCTTTGGCACCAAGAAAGCTTCTGAGAGTTGAGGGCTTGACTGAACATAAATCAGTCTCAAAAGTTACAGGGTGCCCTTATTAGGCTGGTTTTATATTCAAATAAAATTTCAGTATGTTAAAAAGCATTCCTTGCACTTTAATGGCATAAATGTTGCATAATATCTTGTCCTTTAGTAGCCAATTGCTTTGAGTCTGTAGTGATTAATGATTCATCTCTCTTGCAAAAAACCATTGTTGTAATGGTTGTGTGATCACTAATATAAATAGGAGCCATCAACTCAAGTATGCGGTAAACTGAATATTAGTTTTTCTTGAAATGCGTTTGTGGTTTTCAATTGGACAGTTGCTTTGTTTATAATTGCAGATTTACCTTGGCTGCTCAGTCATTTGCAATGTTCTGTATAACATGTATTCATTTGCAGATTGTGGTTGGTGCAGTCTTCTCAACTCAATTGCCTGCTTATATTTTGTACAGGGCTCATCTTCTTTGACCGGGCCTATCGTTATTGAAGATGTTGTTTACGAAAATGCTGATGGTGATGTCGCTCGCTCTTTACCCTTCCGTCGACTTATTTTCCGAAGAACTGAGGGCCTGGTACAGTCTGAAGCTTTGCTAACTAGGGATGGATCTTTTGACAAAAGCGTCAGTAAATCAGAGCCGAAGAAAGCAAGCTCATCTTCCAAATCCAAACGAAGAGGAACCCAGAGAAAAAATAATGGTAATGATTCTTTCTTCCAAATTTTTGGTAGTTTTGAGTAACTTTGGTATAATGCTAGGTGAGTTTGTTTGAATTGTAAAACCTATTTTACATTTTGATATGTGGAATTCGATGAAACTAACTCTTCAGGATCATGTTGTCTTTTACATGTTAAACTGAGTGATGAGGAAAAGGTGCTTTTGGAAGGATATTAGGTACAGGCTGGAACCTCCAATGAATGTGGTTCTTGATTTATTTAGTATTCTTGTGGAGATTTGATAATTTTTCCTCTGTGAGTTTGGTTGCTGTGCCCGGGATGGTGAATTTGACCCATATTCTGCAGAATGAGGAATTAGATTCAATGAATGCTTTTTCTGCTCTGTTTATGTCATTTGAAATTGTGGCATTAGTATTAGAAGTCATCTTTAGAAGTTAGAGACTTCTTCCAACAAGTTTTTAGTGCGAAGACTTTCTATGAAGCTTTGGTTATTGAAGGTAAAAAGAGAAGTGGCAACTTCTCTTTGGAACACTGTAGGTTGGGGTTTCATTTAAAGTTTCTCTCTTTTTGGACCACAGCCCATTATAATAACCTAACGGAGGAAAAACTAGAAGTGAACTAACGGTTATATGCTAGACAGACAAAACCGTTAATCCTCTGGTAATTCACTATTCATTTGCCCAATGTTTTCTCATTTTTTGGTATTAGTTGGGTGATGCTTGACTTTGTTAGCAAGCTGGGTGGATGTTCTTTTTGATAAACAATCTACTAAGATAGCATTACCCTGTCATCTTGGTAATTCATAGAAAGAGAGTGATGGCAGAACATTTTTGATACTAAACTGGAAGACTATGGTCTTGCTGACCCTTTTCTCTTGGTTTTATACTTCCACATGTGGCACTTCTTTAGAATTTATTGATGTTTTAGACTTCAACTGACAGACAGTTTTTTCTTTCTTTTACTGTTAGCATTATATGATTCCTCTGCATTTGAATGGCACTAATGTTTTTTTGGTGTATTATTATTAGTAAAGGGAGAGAAATATGATTCTTTTTTAAGATTATTGGTCGGACACCATTGCAGTAACAAACTTCTAACCTTGTGCATTATTCAGTCAGCCTCAGTTGAAGCAGAGTCACTTCTTTTAGGATCTTAAGCTACATGTTGTCTTTGGAATGCCGAAATTACCTTCTATCTAAGATTGTTTTATTATCTTTTTAAATATTAAAGTACTTTGTTTCATCTCAACTAAAAATAGAATCGAGCAGCAAGATGAAGGTCTATCATGGTTTTCTGGCTAGCTCTTATCATACGGGGATTATTTCTGGGCTTTCGCTGATTTCATCTTACTTGGAAAGTGTCGCATCAGCTGGAAATAGAGTAAGGACTATATTCTTTTTCCTTGATTAAAGTTTATTTTGGTGGTCATTTGATATGCATAGATGAAGAAATGAACATTATTTCTGAATTATGGGTCATAATACTCTGTGTCAGACTTGGACCTACTTTAGCCGACCTTCATATTTGCATGTTTAAAATTGCTGCATGATGTTTTTGTCTGAATAGGCAAGTGAACTTTTCTCTGACATCATTGATGCTCTTATTCGTAATGTGCTGCTCATGTTAAAAAAACAACTTTCTCAGGTTAAAGCAGTTGTGATAGGTCTTGGTGCAGGTTTACTTCCTATGTTTCTTCATGAGTGCATGCAATTTATGCAAATTGAGGTAATTTAAAGCTCTTTACATTATCTTCTCGCAAATTTGCAATCTGTTTTTATAAAAAAGTTTTTTTAAATTAATTAATGATTCTTCTCTTTATTTTTAAAGTTGATTTCACTTGATGGAAATAGTGCAATGGCTTGCTTATCCACAGGTGGTGGAGCTAGATCCTACTATGCTTAACCTTGCAAGAGACTACTTTGGTTTTACTCAAGATAAACATTTGAAGGTAACTAGCTGTGGATCAGAGTGCATCTTTAATTTTATTTTTGTTATATCCTGTCCTGAAAAAACTAGTATCATTGTTGCTGTTAATATCTGTTTGATGCTGTGCTTGGTCTTGTTTCCGATCAGTTATCAACATTATTTATGTTTTCATCGTCAAACTTGCCTTCAGTATAATTCACACATGGAGAACTAACCTTTAAGCAGATTATGCTTTAAGATGCCGTGCATAGCAATTTCACCTTCATTTTATTTCCAAGGAGACTAAACTTCTAACTCATTTGTGAAATTGGGCTGGATTGGTTGGTCTAACTGGAAGACCTGCAAGGCCTTGAACATGGCCTGGATCATAACACAATGATTTTGGTGAACCTCTTAAAAAGTTGATGGTTTAATTGAAACATGGTGAACTGCTTTAAGTTGAGAAAACCAGGTAGTTTTTGGAGGGGGAGTAAAGTGCCTCCAAAAGTTGTTGATCGATGGACCTGACCCAGTGACCTTAATATTTGATAAGGGGTGCTCTAGCCAACAAGCAAATCTGGATGTGTAGAATATCGCCGCAGAGTCTTCTTTGTGTGTGTGTGAATGTGTTTATCTTTAATTTATTATAAGTATACACATATAGTCTTTTGGTAAACAATGATTGTTCGATGTTTTTGAGATATGATATAACTTTTAATAAGAAATTACAGTACAAGCATGGTACAAACTTTAACATATAATACATTTGCTTTTTCTAGATGTAATTGCCAAATTAGATATATATTTGACAACATATTTTTTAGGGTAAATTAACCCTGTTGTATGCTCCAAGTATTTTTTGTTAGCTTTCAACTTAATGAAGGCTTATCATTGTTTATTTGTAATATCATATTCTAATTACATATCTGTATATTTTTGTTATTATATATTAATTTCGTGGTTTGATTCCTGGTTCAATCTTTCGCTCAAGACATCAAGGCTCTATTCACTCAATAATCTTCTTGATGGCATAGGTAGTATAATAAAAGTTGGAAAAGATAGAATAAGTAAATTAGGAAAACATTTTTGTTTCACCTTTTCAAGTATGCATATGGAAAGAACTTTAAGATGTCAGAAAGAACATTCTTTTTTAATAGAGTTTAAAAACTTTAGGCTTTCCGATGGTTTTCAGGTACATATTGCCGATGGGATTGAGTTTGTCCGGGACTATAGAAACTTATCTGCAGCTGGGGAAATGCCTGTTCATGAAAATAAGGATGCTTTGAGTAGTGAAATGCTCCTTTCTTCCAATGGGAGATGCAATTCTTCAGATGAAGAAACCGGAAGAAGTACCACTATTGACATACTTATTGTTGATGTCGACTCTTCAGACTCGAGGTGATTGTAACTATTAAGGGTTGCTACATATTGTTGTTGAAAAGTTTAAAATCTTTTAATTTTTGTTCATTCATCTCTTTTATTATGTTGTCTTGTTATCCTTATAGCTCTGGAATGACCTGTCCTGCTGCTGATTTTGTGGAAGAGTCTTTTCTTCGAACTGTAAAAGATACCCTTTCTGAGCAAGGTCTCTTTGTTATCAATTTGGTCTCAAGGTCTTCTGCCATTAAAGACACGGTTGTTTCAAGGATGAAAGAGGTGAGAATAAAGAACTTTCATAAATATTGTTGTTTGTTTTAAAGTTTTATTCTCTCTCCATCTATTTAATCTTTCTATAAATCTACTATTAATTATATTTTAAAGGCTTCTTTTTTACTATTTATATGGTCCTGGCTGAGAATTGCAATAGCCAGCAAAGATGTTGCTTTAAGGTTGCTCCAGCCAGAAAACTTGAAAAGAGAACAGATTTTATACATGCTATGGAATGTGGATTCAACAATACCAAAGGGCTGCACAAGAGCTTAACATTATCTGTGATTCATATATTTTCTGTTTTACCTTTTTTGGATATTTATGCTTGCTCTGTATTGTATGACACTTCAACACATGTTCTATGGTTAACAATCTGAATTAATTTTTGATGGTTCAATATTCTCTTATAATTAATTATTATTTGGAAGCCATTATTCTATCTTAAACAAAACAATAGTTTTATTGTAATGATTAATGACTTTTGAAAAAAATGCTTCAAGAATATCAATTAGAACAATAAATGATATACTAGAATGGGTCTGTGTATGCCTGTGCAGGCATGGAGTCAGAGTTTTAGGTTAAGGGGGGGCAATTATGCTATAATTTTCTATAAAAAGAAAGCTATTATTTTTGTGTTATCTGTTTAGTTTCTAATCTTTTTAAAACAAAAAAACTATTCTTGTAATGTCTTTGCATTTAATGTGTTTATCATAAAATGTTATTATAATGTCTTTGATATGTAAATTGTTAAATATTAGAAATAATTGTAGTAAAAAATTTAGGAAAGTAAAAAGAAAAAAGGAATAAGAATTAAAGATAAGAATTTATATGTGCAAAAACCAAAAAGTACTATTAGGAGAATAAAATTGAAGGCACCATTTAAGTATAAGACAAAGGAAAAGTGATCCCATAAAAGTGAAGATAAGTGAAGGAGAAAATGAGAATTAAATTCAGTAAAAATTCCAAAAAGAACTTGTAGATTTTTAGCATAGAGTTTGGAAAATTAAAGTTAAGTATAGAATTTTTAAGAATAGGAGGGGCCAAGTAATAAAATTACGAAAGCCTTTAGAAATTTGTAAAGGTAAAACATTAAGGATTTGGGAAAGCCACAGGGGCCATGGCTTTATGTCACGGGTTTGGAACTTTAGCCAAGATTTGTGCGGCACTTAACCCCTGCATGCATGAAGCCTAAGAAGCCTAACTATGAAAGTAATGTGGAAGTGTAAATATATGGAAGCATAAGACAATTGAAGAAAGGAATGGGAGAAACAATAAGTGTATTATTCCTCTGAAGCAAACAGAATAGTAGAGACCTATACTAATTGCTTATATCTTTGGTTGACCTATGCTTGGTGAAAATAAAAGTGAATCTAAGGGGATTATTTATAGTGTGATAATCTTTACTAACTGCGGAAAAACATAATTAAAGGACGTGCACATGGCAAACAAGGATTGGCAAGTCGTACTTGGCGACTTCGTAACTAAACGTAGGCAATTTAGTCAACCAATCTTTGACAAGGGAGTGACGATCCGTGAGTCAAGCTCACACCCATTGTTCCCCCTTTGTGTTGCAAACTTAGACACCGTGCACATGGAAATCGTGTACTTGGATGCTTCACGAGCGTACCATGAAGGCTTCAGAGGTGAGATGCTAACCGAAGATCTACACCAACGAGCACAACCAGAGTTGGAAGTATTCATGGGACAGCCGACCAGTAGCTGTCTCAAACGAACCCACAAAGCTAGTGGTGGACCCGCAGAAGACTTGTGGTGGAACGAGACCAAGAGGCAATAAGGGTGTTGTCAAAATTAAGTGGGGGAGAATGTCACGGTTCATGAATCCGTGACTAGTCCAGCTTGATTGGACTATTGAGCTAGCAACACAAGAACATGTTGCACAGTGAGACGAGACGTGAATTAGCCATGAGGCCATATGGCATGCGAACTTAAAATCAACCACCATCGGACTAGCATTGATTAGGGTTTTGGGATGCACAATATGCCAACAATGCTGGGCCACACAAGTAGAGTGCAGATAGACGAGTTATGCTGAGTAGTGCGGGAAAGCAAGCTTGGTGTGCCAAGCTCGTATGCACACATAGGCGTCGCGCATGACGTAAGTGCTCACATGGGCAACACGCTTATGAAAACTACGCATGTGTTGTGCACACCAGGAGGCCTCGCACTAGAAGGTTGTGCAAATACGGCCCGCACGTTAAAGGGTGGTGTGCACTAGAAGGCCTTGCACGGGAGGGCTGTGCCTAGGACCATGCACTAGTGGGCCTCATAACAAAGGGTCACACATCATCAAGTCGCACACATGTTGCATTTGAGTGACTTGCATAGATGTAGGGCTCGCGTTGGGAAGCAGTGTGCATAAGGGCAGCGCATTAACAGCTTGCTTACAAGAGGACTTAGTGTATGGGGGTGATCTATTGGCTACAAGGAAGTGGCAGCTAAGTAGGCTAGGGTTTAGACTAAATTGTGTTCTATGGAAAACAGAACACTTTTTTTATTTATGTTTTCTTACTTGTTAGTTACTTTACTTGCATTACAAATAGGTTTAGGTTTAGGGTACCAAGTTGCTAACCAAGCAATTAGGGTAGGTCTTTGGTATTTTATTTGCTTATGAGGAATAATACACTTATTTTTTCTCTCATTCATTTCTTCAATTGTTTTATGCTTCTGTATTATTTCGTAGTTAGGCTTACTTAGTCTTCACGTTTGGGGTAAGCATCGCACGGATCTTGACTAAAGTTTCAATCTCGTGACAGTTTATGATGACTCCCAAAGGGGTTATTTATGATAATAAATAACTTACTAAACCTAGTAAAAATATGGCAAATCACTAATATGAAAATTGTCTAAACTTAGACCTACTTGTAGTGTAAGTAAAGTAAATGATAAGTAAGAAAACATAAATATGGAAAGTGTCATAATTTCTATAGAACACTAACTTGGCTGCCACTCTTCCTATTAGCTAATAGATCATCTAGGTAGTCTTCTTGTATCTAGGCTGTTGATGTGTTGCTTCCATCTGCGTGGCCCTCACGCACGTTGCTTCCTTGCGCACGGCCCACATCTATGCGAGTCCTTCTGTCATAACATGTGTGAGGCTTGGTGATGTGCGGCTCACTGATGCATGGCCTTCTACTGTATGGCTCACTAGTGCGTGGTCCTCTTGTGCGCAACCTTCCCGTGCGAGACCTTATGGTGCATGTGGCTTGTACGCGTGCGGCCCTTTGGTGTGTGGTCATTATGCACACGGCCTCCTTGTGTGCACAGCACATGTGCAACTTCCATACGCTAATCACCCATGTGCATACTTACCATATGCATGGTGCCCATGTGCGTGTGGGAAGCTTGCTGTCTTGCATTGCATTGCATGGCCCGTTTGTTTGCACCCTGCTTGTGCAGCCCAATGTTGCTGGCGTATTGTGTGTTCGGAAATCCCAATCGATGCTGGTTCAATGGTGATTGTGTTGAGTTTGTGTGTTATATCATTCCATGGCTGTTTCACGTCTCGTCTCGTTATGCAGCATGTCCTTGTGCTGTTAGATCGATGGTCCAATCGAGTTGGATTGTTCACAGATTCACGGACAGTGACACCTAGCCCCTCTGGCTCCATCCCTGTTTGTGTATTAATATATTCCTTGTGATTCTTGGTTGTATTAAACATACCTTGAGTATTAAAGGCATTTTTATCCAATCAGATTCAATTTGACCAGACTTACTCCATTTAGCATTTTCTAAAAAATAAAATTATTTTATTTCTTTGGGGATTGTTCCTTAATAATGTATGCCTCGGAAGGCACATAGATTCACTCTCTTTCTCTCTCTCTCTCTCTGTTCTATTATCTTCTTGACTTTTTCTCCAACTCCTTTTATCAAAGTTTTCAGTTACTAAGTATACTACTGTTTTTTAAGTGGTGCAAAGGTAGGAATGTTTGCTATACCCCAGGTAGTCCAACACTATTTTTGATTCTGATAAATTTAGCTTTGTTGCTATTAATTGATTATTTTTGTTGTGATTATTTTAACTAGCGGAACTTATTAAGAGGATATAGACATTTAGCAAACTAATAGTAATTTTAGCATTAACAATTTTTTCATTCTTCTGTGTTTATTAAATTTATACAGCACATACCAATATAAATGTGTTTGGCAGTTTGTAATGGTAATGGTCACCTTTCAGGTCTTCAGCCACTTATTTTGCCTTCAACTTGAGGGAGAGGTCAACCTAGTGATTTTTGGTCTTTGTTCAGAGTCTTACATCAAGGAGGATTGCATACCTGAAGCCACCCTTAGACTTGAGAAATTGCTCAAGCCCAATCATCCTGAGATAAGTCAGAGCATCAATGACGCAGTGAAGAAGCTCAGGTGTTTAAAGTGAGACAGCTGATAACAATTTTCCCCTTCAATATGTTCTTAAGTTACCTGAGAGGAAGCTTCCTCAAATTTATGGGAGTATTTGACATTGAAACTGGGCGAATCAAGAGTGCACTGCATGATGAGAGAAGTCCCAAGTAGATTTTGAATGTTTTTCTTTAGACAGTACGGGGAAAAAGCTAGAAGTATAAGTATCCAGTTAGGTTGTTCTACTTATTACTATTTCCATTATGCAGGGTTTATTGCATGCATGAAGGTGTTATTATCAGATGCTCGAATCTGAAATATACCCTCATCAATGTTTAATCAGTATTAACTTTTTAATCATACCATTGTGAGTATGAGTTTTGCCAGCCTTTCCATTTGGTCCACTTGATTGATTCACTGAGACCATTGCCATGTTCTGTATATAAGTCTCATTCTGAAGAAGATGAAAACGTTCTCTTCTGTTTACACAAATATAAATACAAGGAAATACGACTTATGGGCATTATTTCACTGTTTGACTTACAATAATATGCAACAATGGACAGTGGGATGAAGCAAAAAGGTTATCAACTGAAGTGGTCATTAACTTGGCTGGTTGAATAAGAGTTACAATTTCAGTACTCAATGTTAGTTATCTCGGAATCAAGTTGATGTGAGGAAACTTCTAGCATTTGCTTTCTTCTGTGCAATGATTCTGGATGTAGCTTATCGTGACTGTTGTTATTTTAATCCTTGCTTGCCATTCCTTTCAATGTGCAAACCTACTTTTATCAGTTTAAAAATTTGACTTAAAGAAGTGACTGTCCGTAAAATTTTTCACTCATCCCATGTTGGTTATAGAGTTGCTTTATGAAGATTACCTATCCTCTACAATTGATTTAACACAGACTGCCAAAGGAGTAGATGTGATTACAAGTGTTCTGTAAGCTCGAGCTTTAAATAAGTTCGATTTCTTGATGAGAATTAATAAGAACTTGAAGTTCCCATGGTTGTCAATTCCCCTCTTCTTCATTCTTTCCTCGAATCAAAAGCAATTGCATGAGCGTTACAAGACGCCTAATCAAAGACTTAGCTTATATGCAGTGTAATGATGTTGCATACAAAATTCTGTACCCAATATTACGTGCAACAAAGCACTTCTCATAGAAACCATTTGAAACAAATATTTGTGTTAACTGCATGCTCATCGTTTCAATTCCACATCCAGTTTATGTAACGGAAGTATTGCTAGGGATGGAAGCAGCCAGAATTCTACCGTGATTCGATTGTCAAAGTAGTATCATGTATATACATGTGATTCACAACATCAAATAACATGGCTTCGCCATTACAATCCAGAATCCAGGTTTAAAGTAATCGTTGAAGAACCTGACCCTATTTCTCCCCTTCAATTTTCCAAGTTGAGAGATGAGGTTCGCCACATTATTACATATAATACACGATTTATTTATAAATACATTAATCAGAAAACCTGCATGCACAAATAGGGTGGAGAACCCAACAGCAGAGGTTTGAGCATGCAATTTTGTGCACATTATGTAACGGAAATGCCCATCACAACTGGTTGGCTACAAATAGAGGTTGTTTCCGGTCAACAACTATCTTCATTGCACCAGCTGCTTGTGATTTTAGAACTGGGAGACTCCAATAGTTGATGATGAGACACATCTCGCCTCAATTGCCAATGTCTTGACAATACCTCTACATGGGTCACCTCCAAACCCAGAGTTTGAAACTTCAATAACACAACTGTTTCTTCCCTTGCAAGCCTGCAAAAGTTGGGTGAGAAAAAGACGAAAGTCTTAAAGACAAGAACGAAAAGATTGTATTCAATGAAAAAAAAAGGTAAAACCTCAAACTGTAGATATTTCAGCAGCATGCAACAATCATACAACTTAACACTTTGTAAAAATTTCTCACATAAATATACAGTACTATACACCTGAGCATTTAGCTCATTGGTTGATGCATAATCCTCCTGCCTTAAGAGCAGGGTTCGAATCCCCTTTTTCTCAATTAAAAAAAAAAAAATATACAGTACTATGGCTAAAGAGTGTTTTCCTCCACAACAGAACCTTTTGGGCCTCAGACTGCTCTAGATTACTTAACAATATACAGTAGAGAAAAGGTTCCAATGATGAGAGGATCATATGAAAGGTAATTGGTATAATAGTTTTTAAAACTATATCCGATGAACTGATAGTAGCTTAATGCTGTGATTTTCCAGGCTGTCATTTGAACTAGCAATTGTGGTAGTTCTGGAAGAGGCAGGGCCCACTCAGGAACCCAAGAAAAATGTTCTCAAGGTAGATAATGCATGAAATTGTCTAATTGATGAACTTAATAAAGCTCAGTAATACTCCTAGCCATTTTTCAGCGATTTGCATGTCTTGATATGCCATCCTTTACTAGCTTTGAGGAGGAACGTATGTGTAGCTCTACGAATCTTGATATATCTTAAATCACTTCAACCACAATGAACACATTAGTAGAAGACAGAGGCATCCAATTCAAGCTCAGCATAGACCCACCCGATGTCTTTCTAACAAAACAGCTGCCATGTTTTTATATACTCAACTCTCTTTCTCATTATAATTATATTTCAAGGAATTATTTATCAACTATCAGAACTTTTTAAACATATATACCTTCTTTTCAATAAATAAACATATATACCTTGGATACCATGGACAATGAATTTTGCGAGTGGCAATTGCCTTCAGAAAAATTCTGGCAGCTGCCATGAGGAGTTCCATAGCTAGCAAATTCTATGGAGGAGATTATATGCCCCTCTTCACACTGCAAGTGAATTTCTGGTTTCATATCACTTATGGACACTTTTCCATGAATAACATCTGGATGGAACCATTTTTGCAGACGCGGATAGTGGGACTCAGAGACTTGAGCACAGAGAATTCGGGGCACACGTAATTTGACTGAAATCTCAAACGGGTTCCCACCATTTTCCTCAAATATCACAAGTAAATTGTTTGTTGCCTGTAACCATGACCGCGGTATGTGGTACCTGATGATTGACCAATAGCAAATATATCATGAAGTGGAATTTAAATGCCATTTTTCACTGCAATTGTCCAACTTTGAATGCAAATGAATGATCACATATACAAGCATGGCATGCAAATAGTAAGCCAACAATAGTGTGATAAACAACAATGTTAGATAACTTTCCATTGATTTACATACGCTTCCAGTGGAGATAATACCAGGATTGAGTAGGCTTCCCACAATTTGTCATGCACTTATTTGGATTATATGCTCCACGATAATCACAGCTTTTTGAACATCCATCTTTTGGGGCAACTAGATTCCAGTATCTTCCAATATGGTGGCCGTTGACCCATGCTTGGCCCTTTCCCATGCTTCCTAAATCAAAAGCAACTGGCTCTTTTCCATCAGGCGCATCAAAGTATGCCTGCTTGCATTGGGGATAGAATGTGTAAGTAGACTTTTCTTCAAAGGAATAAAACTGAGATGATCAATGTCCTTTCTCCAAAAAAAAAAAAAAAAAGAGAAGAAAAAGGGAAGAAAAAAAAATGGTATACATTCAGATATGTGCAACAGGAGCACAAGTGATCACATCACCAGGAATGAAATAGAAAAAGTAAGATGCCCCAAATTATATCCTAATAGTGAAGAATTTGTACATAAGAGACAAGCAGAAAGGGTGGTACCCATTATTTCTTTTTCAAGTATCAGATTATTGGGTTATCATGATTGCTGTAGAAACATTAATCAAGAGTGCAAATAGAAGCAAAGATGCAAAAAAGCAAAGCCATTGAGAAATTACCATGAAATTATGAGTGCGTTGGAGGAGAGAAAAGAGAGAAGATGGAAAGAGGTCATAAAAAGGAAGAGAATAGTTCTCACTCTTACTTGTTAAGAGAAAAAAGTCAGCAGGAGTCTTTTATGATCACAAAATCCCACCAAAAGTTGATGAAAATTTTTACATGATAGCAATAGCACTAACAATGTTACTAGAGAATGAATGTTAGAAAAATTAAGCATCAACACATGCAAGAAAAAAGCGTGTCTAAGATGAGAATGCAACACTTGATCTGTGGTCATTCAAGGAAAGATAAAATTTATAATAAATGCATAAGGGAGAAGGTGGGGTTTGCATTTATTGAGAAGAAAATGAGGAAACACAGGAAACATGGTTTGGGCATGTTAATGAAGAGCTACAAATGCCATCCTGACAAGATGTGATTTATTAAATAATACCAATGTCAAGAGGAGGAGACGAACACCAAAGAGAACATGGATAGAACCTACAAAAAAGGCCTAAGTTTTATAATGCTTCTGAAGATATAATTTTAAATAGGGCACCCTGAAGCAGAATCATCCATATAGCCAAGCCTATTTGGTGGCAAAGGTTTAGTTTATTGTTGTTTTAGGTAAAAGAGAAAAATCAGATGAAAGATATTTCGAGCCATCTTATTTTTATGAACAAAAAAGAACAAGGGGCTCTTTAGTACTTAAGTATCATTTCAATTTTACATTTCTACTTAATGAGTTCAATGAAATAAATAGATTACAAATTGTTAAGTTGTGAAAACCTTTTTTCTACTTTTCCCAAAAGCAGGGACAAGAGATTTGAGATACTCAACTTAAAATACCTTATGCTGGAAAACAAATTGCCCCCGATTTTTTCCCCATTGAAAAGATTAGGAGAGAACTCAAAGAATTATTTTCCTTCTTTTATTTCATTGCTAAATTTTGATCTTCACAGCTTTCTATCCCTCTGAAAAAGCTAAAGCCTAAAAGTTAATCAATTTAGGGAGAAAAAGAAAGTAAAATAGGATAATTATATTGCAGGAACCAAGGGAGGGGGAAATGGGAAAAAAAGGTTTCTATTAGGGCTGGTTGTGTTCGAGGAGCTGGTTCAGAATGTTTCATCAGGACTCAATATGCCATTAAAATTGAAAGACAACCAGACTACCTTTCTATTCTATGCAGTAGCAGTTACATACTTTAACTCTTAGCCCATTCCATCAGAGAACAGGTGGGGTATTTTAAGGCGAATTTCATGCAAATCCACACTACTGCTTTTGACAGAGCCTTATAAGTGCCTCTGAATAAGGAAAACCATATTTTGAAACTTTATTGCTTCAATGAGATTTAAATCTCCAATAAATTGGATTAACATGCAAGAGAATCCCATCCTGGTAAGTGTTATTATAATTACAACTGTTCAAGGAATAGATTACCTTGTACCAAGTAAATGTGGAGGGAGTAGCATCACGCTTCAACTTTGTCCATCCTGCCTTCTCATTTTCTTCTATGGTGAATATTTTCTGGAACTCACCCTTCAGACCAACCTAGAATCAAAATATAGAAACTGAGTGCTTTCCTTATTATTTTTCTACTTAAGGAGAAACAATGACAAGGTAAAAGAAACTATCCACTTCAAGAATTCCAGGGCACAGACTAATCAGAACGATGTTATGCGACAAAATGGTGACGGATCTACAAAACAAAGTTGAGTTTAATGACCAAACATGGTCAGCTTAGTTTCAATCATTTGAAATTTAAGAAGTTCACATCCAAGACAAGCCTTCAGACTTTTGAGTTTATATGCAATCTTATATGCATTGCCTCATGTCATATCAAATAGAATTAATGTATTAGCACAAGGAAAAATCAAGTAGGTCAAGAGTCAAGACCATACATTTCCTGATTTTGGGGAGAATACATGATTAATGATGTCAAATGGCAAAGAATACAAGGCTAGTAAGATTTTTTTTTTCATGACACAGACCGTCCTAGCATAGGAATGATTGAAGCAAAATTGTCCCCTTCCATCAAGATCTGTTTAAGCAGAGGCAAAGTTCTCTTGAAATAAGAAATACCCCTGGTCATTCTTTTTTATATTTTGAGACACATAGCAGTAACAGAATGTGATATTTCCTCACTCTGCAAAACTTGAAAACTTCTGTTTCCACACTGAGTGAGCTCCAAATTCTAAAAGACCTCAGTTCTATATCAGTTGAATCCATCAAGAAAAAGAGAAGATTTGATTTAACCTAGAGATATTTTACTTGGCTTTAAGTAGTGTTGGGACAGAGGTGCTCAAAAGAATTGCTAATGCACCCGCATTTGTGAATGTGATGGTCTCATGAGATTGTATTTAGAATAAATATATCGGCTTTTGAAAATCCATAGTCTAATAAGATTCTATTTTATGTAAGGATCAGCCATCATTATTTTGATTGATAGTAAAAAAAATTCAAAATATAAGCAAGCAGAAAAGCTCGTTTGATTTTGTTGAGAACAGGACAACAAGATATGACTGTATTGTTGAAACAAACCAATGTTAATCATAACAGAAGACAGAGGCAAGACCATATGATCTGAATAACAGAAGCCTGGCATATCACCTCTTGGAACATAAGATTTGGCATCTATGGACAGCCCAAACAACCTTTTTTTGCCAGAAACTGAAACCAGAATCAGAGCAATCAAGACAGCTGTAAACCTTATTAAAAAAAAAGATGCCTGTTGATCCCCTGATTGGACATCAAAATTATGCCTGTTTTATTCTGGAAAAGCATGGTGGCTGTTCAAGCCTGAACCATCAAAACTCAGAAAGCCAAAAAATGCACCCAACATGCTCCTATATTCTTGCAACAATTATACTCTCTTATCTACTATAAAAGGAGGCTTGATTTTTTTTTTCCAAGAAGGCTACACTTTCAAATCATCATGAAACTCATCAAAAGAGCTCACATTTGGAAAGCTATTTCAAGTTGAGAGCCATATCGTAGAAGCCCCACCTTGTGATGTTTGTCTCTTTGGGGTTACTCTGTATTTTTCTTCTAATCCTTTGTGAGAAGGGGAATTGATCTCTTGTGAGATATTGTTAGGTTTTAGGAATTACATTGAGCCATGGTATATTGTTAAAACACTGGTCAATGTAGCTAACACCTGAAAACTAGAATCATTAAGCTTCAAAAAGGTAGTGGGTACAATTCCCAAGAGGGTAAAATCTTGAGGAGAGGCATTGGAACCAAGTGGCTAGACCAAACCTCTATATATTCTCATTCCCCTGTCTGTCCCTGCTCTCTATATCAGTGTTGAACATTTATTCCCCTTCTTTTGTGCACCAGAACAGATTTTCAAAGCACAGGTGGATGGTGAAGAATTTATTTTAAGTGTCAACCTGTTCTACCCTCCCTCTTTTGTTGCTTATCATTTGTGTTTACCATAAAATATTCAAAAACATAAACAGCATCATAAAGAAGTCCTATAGTTCAAAAACAAACAAAAAAGCTATTAGTATTTACTGAATAATCATGAAATGAATGAAGCAACAAATTGTTTGTATGTGTATGCGTATAAAAATGGCTACCTGACTACAGTTTTAAAACATAACCCAAAGAAAAGACAAGAGTAGGCTAAAATTATAAATACAAACCTGGTAAGTCCATGAAAGCTTGGAAAGGTCTATATCCCCATTTTTAAATCCAGTAAGCTTAATTTGGCCTCTAAACCCAGCACCATCTTTCTCTAGAAAGGCACCGTAGTTCTGTATCATCATTGCAAAATTTAGTGCTACGACGTTATAGATATATAATCACCATTCCATTTGAGACAAGTCATTAATGAAAATCTAAAATCGAGAAACTGCTGAGACTAACAACACTCTGCAAATAAAATGCCAAGAAATCACTAAAATCAATAAGAACCAAGATATGTTGCACATTTCAGAAAGAACCAAGAGCAAGAACCTGCTTCAGTCCAACAGAATATGGTTTGCATGTTTAAATTGGAAGAAGACAGATTTGTTGAGAATATCAAATTTTTACTTCTTTGCTGATCTCATAGTTTGCTCTACCCCAACTTGAGAAACATTAGTGAGCATGAGAAACTTCGTAAATAACTTATATATGGACAGTTTCAGGCACTAATCAAACATCCACAACACTACAAATACAATTCCCGAACATTCCAGTGATTTAGCAGTTTAAACCATTTCTTTCATTGCAGCCAATGAACAAAAAAATGTGGATGAAGGATTAGAGACAAGCTTAATAACAGTCCTTCAAAGCTAATTTATGATTTATGAATTGGCAACTGAAAATTTGAATACCAATAGATGACAATCATGAGGCCAGGAGGAAGATTTTTACTTCTTTCCAATCCTTCACAGCAAAAAAATATGCAAAGAAGTGTAAATCCTTAAAGGCACACCTAACAACAGTTAGTCCTTTTCTAGAAAATGAGGCCCAGGGTAGGCTTATTTTTCCCCCCTTTTGTTTTGGGTGCAGGGAGGGGATGAGTGGGATGACAAGAAATGGAACATTGGAATTTGTTCTGTTCTGTATTTCAAGTACCAAACACCCAATTGTAAGAGTTCTCAGGGTGTTGATTCTTGAATCAGGCAGTGAGACAGTTCTCTTCCTCTTGAGCTCTAGCAATAATCTTCTAATCAGGCATATTTCTCTTTAATCAGTCTCCTTTAAATACCAATCTCATATGATTGGCATGACATCTAAAAAACAAAGGTAGCTATCATGTACCATAATCCTTAGCTTCAAGATCCTAGAAAGGTTTTACCATTATGCTAGGCAGCACCTTGGAGACAATTATTCCGCTAAACCATTACAAGAATTTTAAAAGATGATATTCAGATACTGGGAAGAAAATAACCAGGTTTTACCTGCAAACCAACTGTCTGAGATAACAAAATCAAATCACTGTAACCTTGCTGAAATTGAACAGGCTGGACCACCTTGACCCAGTGACCACTTACACTGCCTTCAGTTCCAGAAGCATAGAATCATACATATTAGTGAAAACTTCAGTTCTGAGATGTATTAAAACTTATAAAGACAAGAATTTCAATAAACACATGTTTTTAAAAGGAAATACAGTCTATATTTAGATTAAAGAGTGAAGGGCAGGGAGAAGATACATGCACGTGCATGGACATGCAAGCACTAGAATATAATAACGATATGAGAATTTTACCTGTAAGCTGTCCGTTAATAAATACCCGCAATACATCACGCATGCTATCAATAACAAGTGTAGGGCTAACTTGATTTTCCTCCCAAAATGTGATGTCTTCATCAGAAACATATATTCTACATTCCAGATATAGAGTAAAGAGGCATCAATGATGAATTGAATATAAACGAAACTAGAATGTTTAGTCAAGTGATTACCATCAGCAAAACTAAAAATCGACCACTTTTTTTGCAATATAAATAATGGAGCCAATAATAGTCAAATAAATTCCAGGCCCTTCCCTGTCCCTACCCGAAAAGAAATGATACTATGTTACTCATGCTTTCTGCTCATCTGGAAGTCCCAAATGAGATTTATTCATAAAAATACTTTTTCTTTATTAACATACTGACTAAAGAGAATTTTAGCACATCAGATAATTCCTTAGTTTACAAGCTATTCACACATGGGAAGTATAGACTAAGTCAACATATTGACTGCTGGCAGTTTATTGTTAACAGTTTCATTGTTGTTCCTATTTTATTGTCAGTGGTAGTTTCCATTTCAAGTTGTTGGAGGTTGTGTCTACACCTTTCCACTTTATTTCCTTCCTTTAAGGAAGGTTAATCCACCAAGCTGTATTTAAAGGACAGTGAAGTTAATAAAAAAGGTTGCTCAGAATCTATTCAAGTTTTGAGTAGTTAAAACTCAAGAGATCTGCAGGTTCTCTCTAACAAGCCACCATTACAAACATAGGTTGAAAAAAGAAACTTTCCACCCAAATACCCAGCTTACCTCAAACTAAACCCAACCCTTCCACAGACTGACCCATAACTCGATCCGTTTCAAGGGACCGTAACAGAGAACTAGTGAAATCTAATGTCAAGTGTAATGTTGAAAATCAGTTTACTTAATAAATGTTCAAGAGAGAGATGGTACAAAGACAAAGCTTATAATATATGCAATTTTTGTTATTAAGCAGAATAATGATGACAAAAATAGTCATATAACCCTCCATCTCCCAAATTTATTAGCTGTCAAAGAAAAGGAAAATGGGAAAGGAAGCAATCTTCTAACTTCTCAAATGTAGTGGATCCAGGGTAAACTAAACAAAAAAAATTTTAACACACATTTTTGGCCAATAGACTAATGAGACAACATGCGAAAGGGATTCTCAAATGTCATTGTCCTTAAGCAATTTCTTCTGAAAGGAGGGGAATTTAATAAAAACAATAACCAAACAGAAAAATGAAAGATGAATTAGAATGGAGTCATGGTGATTGGAGTCAAAATGGTCCTAGTAAATGAATACATAAGAGCCATGCACAAAAATAAACCACAAATAAATCCTCTTTGATGAAAATTTCACCAAAAATGAAACATGGTTGCACCAGAGAAAATTCTTTTCCTGATAAATCCTATATTTTCTTTTTCTTCCAGAAATCAGATACTATTGCAGAAAAATCCAAGAGTAGACGATAATTAACCTGGTCATATGCCACAGATAGTCAGATTCATCCTTTGTCACATTCAAATGCTCCAACATGCCTTGAAATGTAAAGTTGTTCACACTCCATATACCAATTGGCTCATTTACAGACATCCATGACTCTGGGATACTGGAAACTTCATTTTTGGTCATCACTAATTCTGGTACAGATATTTTTGGAGACAAGGCATACTCTACCAGTTTCACGGAGGTCTGTGCTCCAACCTGTTCAGACATATAAAAGAAGAAAGAGGACTTATACATATGAAGGAAACTAAAATTTCGTTTTTATCCAAGTAGGGGCAAAAAAACTTAAATCAAGTCATAGGCCGAAAATTCAGCACTTTCAGCTGGCTTATATCGTCATTTTCATTTCCATCTACAAGAAGGAAAACTTTTCATTTCTAAATGAAACTTGCTTTCCACATAAACAAAGTCAGGTCGGATGACTGTCAATCACACTTTAGTACTTTCATCTAAGAAGAAAAAGTTATTTAGTGTATCCCTTGGGTTTCCCTGCAATTTTATTAACAAGAATTACATTTGTTTTCAATTAATTCATCTCATTTATCTCAACTGCAACTGCAATACCAATTTAAAGACTAGTTTGTAAAATAAAAAGGAGTAAGTTTTTCTTGACAAATGAGGGAAGAAGCTAGCAAACTTGAGCAGAATTCTCAGTTTGTTGTTAAAGCAGACTATTTTAGTGGAAGCTGTGTAATGCATGAATGTCATGATTTGAGACAGAAAAGAGAGTGGCAATGGCATCTTCCTGGAATTTGATACAGCAACAATGGCCAGAATCTTTTAACAGAGAAAGCATCATAATGTAAAATGGATGTACATTTTTTATGTGTAGATGTAAGTGGGAGAATTTTGAGTCCTCCTACACGGGAGATGATTCATAGAGGACTGTATTAATTGGGTCTTGCACTCATATCTAGCAATTAAGGCAGATAGATAAACAAGCACGTGTTTGTTGCACAGACATATCACCAATTCACCATTCATTGATAACTCAAATTTCTAAAGTTGAAAAGCAAACCTTGGCGGTGTTGAATGCTGTGTTCCTGCAGTCAGGTAAAATGCTCACTGACCACGGTGGCAAGGTGTATGATTTACCACGGAATGTTACAGTTGCTGCTTTATGCTCATCAATATTTGCAAGAAATGCGGAGCACACGCTTTGGCTTTCAGAAAGAGTATTGTTCAGACCATTAGTCTGGATATTTGCCCAGTATAAATGTGCCTGGATGTGGTTATGACTAAGGTTAAATCAGATGTAAAACTAGAAACAAGAAAAAAAATTCCAGAATAGAGGAAACAGTTGCAGTTGAGCAGTATTATTTATGATAAAAACTGTTTGCAGAAAAAAGAAGTTTCCTCAATGCCCTTATTTTTCCTTTTTGGTGTTTTGTCCTGTCTATGCTGCAGTACTAGTGTTCTGTAACATTTCAAGAATCACCTAAGTGCAACTTTGTCACACAACATTGTCTCAGATATCTGATGACTTACTGATGAATGGCATTTTTGTATAGGATTTAAGTTGAACGTTTAGCTAGCATGTTGTAAGTCTTGATTAAACTGTAAACGTTTTCTTTCTTGAACTTTCTTAACCAGATCATGTTCGAAAAGGATAAATGTGGCAAAAGCTGACCCCAGCCAAACAAGCCATCCAACTTGATCTAACCTGGATTGACTTCAAAAGTCAACACCCAACCAATAACAACCAACAACTGATTGCCATCTCTAGCAAAGGGAAGGGAAAGAAAAAAAAAAGATTACTCAAAAAGGAACAACGCAAACCAGATCTGCCTTGAACCTAAAATGACCCCAATCAAACTGACATACCTTATTGCAACCTCTAACAATGCAACCTTAATACAGTGATAATGCTACTAGTTGCAAGCTGAAGTAACTTGCACACAAGAACAAGATATATTTCTCTTAGTATATAAAGTCCAAATGGACACATCAACCTAGAATGAACTATTTAATCAAATATTTAATTGACACAGGACAGTGCAGCAAGAAGTTAAATAGGAAAAAAAAAAAAAACCCCTCTTAGCACAAACCTCCTGCTTTGGTCCCAATTTCATATACCGAGGTAAATCAGCAGCAACTAGAGCAGGTTCACAGAGCCTAATGGCAGCATGAAGATCTTTCAAGTGTCCCCATTTCGGCTCACTCAGCAAACCTAAATGACAAAAAGGCATCTTCAGTTTTGGACAATAATGTTCCAGTTATATTCGATCTTAGATTTATGAGCAAGTACTTAAGCTTCAATCACCAAGAGTTACCAATTAATGATTTCTGTGTTTTTCCTGTTTCACCTACCATATTCATCAATTGGAGCATCATAATCATAACTAGTTATATAGAAGGGCCCTCCAGAAGTACGACCAAAGTTTGTCCCACCAAAATACTGCAACCATCACCAGGCTTGTCAAAATGTAGCATTGGACCAGATAACCTAATAATGTTATACGCACTTTACCATAAAATATTGCTGCTTCAGGTAAAACCTAACCCTAGCTCCTACTCAGCCTTACAAATGCTAAGATTTTTCCTACATCATTTTAGCAAAAATATATAATTTATTACATATATGGAGCAATCTAAATCAATATTCAGTTGTTAACTATTGTACCATATAATAGTTCATTAAGCTCCCTCCACGCTGAAAAAAACGTGCGATTGCAAATGCAAGATCTTCAACAGGTCTGTGAGGCAATCTTCCACCCCATGATGTGTACCTTCAAAGATGAATGTAAAAATAAGAAACGATTGCTCATAACTTATGACAGTGCAAAATCTGATAGCTAACAATAGAGAAAGCTTCACAAATAAGGCAGAAGAAAAAAATTTTGATTATGTTACAGTAACCTAATGGCATATCCAATTGAAATGTATACAACTTATTAGGTATTAGGAAAAAGTAGCTTGAAAAGCATGGTTATTCTATTCTACTTGTCAAAGCATCAAACCTAAAACCACTTGCAATAGGTAGAGAGGCCCAACATAAATAGAAGTCCACAACAAACCCCATATCTAACCAATGCAAGAAATAAACAACTTAAAACTCTTCCTCACGTTTATGCTGCATAAAGCAACTGAATCATAGGGATATATCATGCAGAATACAGAAACATGCAAAATACACAAAGAACAAATGAAGCAACAATAACCCAGACATTAAAGCATCAAACCTAAAACTGATTGGCAAAGGGTGGAGAAGCTTACCTGTCAAAAAGATCACAAGAAGCCCTAAACTTAACTAATGTGATGACACCACTTATTACAAATGCTATCAAAATATCAGCCAATTTGGATTTTAAAATACTTAATGCCAGAGTAATTGTAGCAATTATCACTAATTCAAACACCTCCAATATAGAGCAAATAAATGATAGCTCCCTTAGCCACAAGGATGTGGCATTCACCACCCCCTCTAGTTCTGAGAAGTCAAAATTATGTCCTTTATAGGTGCTGCATAAAATTTTCTGTGCCTCCTCCACAACCCTCCCCCCTTCCAAGAAAAAAAAAAAAGAAAAACAGAGAAAAGAAAAAGAAAAAAGAGCACAACAAAAGAAGAAAGGAACTACAGTGAGTACTAAAATGAAACAACTAAAATCATTAGGCATGATCATACCATCCATCCCAATTTTCTGTCCAAATCGTTGGTTTGTTAGGGGAATTTGGTTTATAACCATCACAGTAGTAATCGTTGCAGGTATCTATCTGCAACAGGAAACAAACAAAAAAAGATAAAGAAAGAACAAACACAACTTAATGATTCAAATCTTAGCATTGTAAACATATTAGAAATTTTAACAAAGCAAGGCATGAAAAACAAAAATAATAGCTACTTGTTGTTTGTTCATAGATTTCACCATGATTAAATATGCAGAAGTATTTCAAAGAAACTCAATGTCTCAACCACAGAATAAAAGGTAAGGACCTTACTATATCACCTGGAGCATCAGTTTGCTTGCACATCACCCATGGAACGCCAGCACGAAGACCCAGAGCCATGTTAGCAGCCCACTTGACATAATCTTTCCCCTTCTGGCCATATGACCTCTCCATATTTCCATATTCATTCTCAATCTGAAAATTTTTTATCTAAGTTATAGAAATCTTTGCGAAAGAGAGCATTTTCCTGTTCCAATCTTTGGATGCACATGGATTTGAGAGAGAATTGGAATCAGCATTAGTTCATTAGATTGGATGATGTTCTTCAGAATATAACTTAGGGTCAAAATCAGTGGATGCAAGGTCTGTAAATGATAGATTTCATACCATAGAGTCTCTACTTAATTTCATGATTGTCAAGGGGTAAAATTCCCACTGAAAGAGCTAAGACACCCATAGTTTGGAATTATTTAGTCCCTTAAAAATGGAATTACTGTCATTTCTGTTCACAAAATTTATTCTGCTCCGTAACATTTAGTTTTAATCTATTTTAGTCCCTCAAAGTAAAGTTTAAGCTTTCTATACTGCATAAAAATTAACCACATGTTAACACCAAAAAATTGTATAAGATTTATTAACATATACAAATACATATATCTCTGGCTCTGATACCAAATCAACCAGAAGAAATGAGATTAATACCAATTATAATTTGAATTTTTTTTGTTTTCTGATAAATAACTTTAAAGTCTTTAAATAATTTAATAAATTCTACTAAGACAAAATTGTCCTGATAGCTGATAGTCAGATTTGTAAGGCCTTGGGTAATTTTTGTTTACTGATAAATAACTTTAAGACCTTCACATGACATAATAAGTTCTACTAAGAGCAAAATCGTCTTGAGAACAAGAATAACACTAGCCTTAGCATTAAAGGGATTTTTTGAAAATCAGTCATAGTTGAGGGCCTTATTTGACCTCTAAACAACTAATTTATATAATGTATAAAACGAAGTTCTCAATTGTATTACAACCTGCAACAGAATTATAGGACCACCCTGCCAGGAAAAGAGCTTTTCCTCCCGCAGCAAATCCACAATTTTTGTTACAAAGCGCTGCATCTCCCTCTGGAGAAACAAAAACCAGAAAAGATAAAGATAGAGAAGAAATTAAGCTGTTATGGCCAGTGATACAAATTTAAATCTCAACGATCAGCAACAAATAGATGACCAAATTTTGAGAAGTTTACTTGTTAACCTCCAGAAATTATTCTAAAACATGAATTCTAGCAAAATTTGACCAAGATAAAAACAAGAACTTACTAAAGTATATATACTAAGTCAAACTTAAAAGGAAACTTAGAAAGGATAAATTGGTATTAATAGCAGTCAAAGGTTACAAACATGCCACCACTCAAACACATGAAGATAAATAAAATAAATAAATAAAAGAAGAGAGTATGAGAGACCAAGCAATTTGCTGACTATTAATCTGCTAACACAAGTGTTGAGAAAGTGACCCAACATGAAAATTGAGTTGTAGATCAAATGTCGTCAAAACTAGTTTTTATAGAATACATGTGTGCACGTTAAACTTAAAGGACTTTTCAAAGTGAAGAAATCCGGAAAAACAATCAAAGTGTCTTCAGTTTAAGGCAGAGTCCACCACAAGCTAACAGTGCATTACGCAAAACCGCTGCTGACATTGATCAATTATTTGTGACAAACAATGTTTGAATATGTATTTTTAGCATGTCTCTCATTAATCCTATTTATATAAGAACTAGCATTAGAAAACACCTAAATTCCATGGGAAAGATTCTAAGTTGATAAGAAATTTCTATACCTTTTAGGTTTTGCATGCTAAAAGTAACCTAAAATATTCTATTTTAGAATTATAACATATAGAAAAGTTTTGTATTTTACAATCATCAGCAAAAGCAACAAACAATTTTCTATATGCTTGTACTCATAGGAACCCCATACCTTAAAAGGTTCATTGTCTGTTCGAAATTCTATGCCAGGGACATCACGCAGCCAGACAGGAAATCCCCTGTAAGATCATTAGCCACAATAAGCAGGAAATAAAAGGAAAACAAATTTTTGTAAGTAATACGATTGGCTTCATTCAGAACTAAAATTGAGGTGTTAAAAAGTTTTTCAATCCAGCAGCATGATAATGAATGCATAGTTGCAAAAAATAGAGAATAATTTGAGTAATTAAAATAGGAAAGAAAAGTCTGACCCGAAATTCCACTCAGCACAAACATAAGGACCTATGCGAAGAAGGAAATAAAGTCCACTGTCTCCCACTAGCTTCACAAACTTGACAAGATCAAACCTTCCTTCAAAAGTATACTGAACAAGCAGCTCACAGGAAATATTAATATTTTAGCGAAAACAAATAAGCCTATTAATGTTAATTGTCTGAGTTACTACCATGGAGTAGCTGCAAAAGAGTTTACACAAACCTGTCCTCTAACGGGTTCATGCCCATTCCAAAATGTATAACTTTCAATCACGTCAGCTCCACCTTCTTTGCTTTTTGCAATCAGGTCAGGCCACATCTGATAATATTATGCTACCGGTGTAAGGAAGGCAATCTAACAACAATAAATGATAATGATGGAAAATTAAATAATCATAAAACAGTAAAACGTTCACTTACGGGTTAATTTGCCTTTACTGTATACAAATAGCACCAGAAATCTATTAAAAAAAACGTAGAGTTTCTTACTTCTTGAGGAAAGAATTCCAAGATGAAAACTTAGCATGCCTAAGAGGCTTGAGCTTGTCCAAAAACTAAGCTTTTTAAACCTAAGTATTCAAACCTCTAGTTCAAAAAATAGTTGCAACTTGAACTTCCAACTAAATAGTCTCATGTTTGGAATATATCATGGCACTCGATCATTTTCCCTTTCTATTTCAGTTTTTTTTTTAATATCCCAAGTTGGGAACACATTAATAGAGTCAAAAACTTGAAAGAAAAACCATCGTTTTAAGAGTTGAAGATCATTAAAGGGGAGAAAAGGGTACCTGAGGAGTGGCACGAGGGTAGTGAATTCCAGCTGAGATGAGCATGCGGCGTTTGCCATCGATGATCAGAGCTCTGTGGTCGTAAGTCACGTTGAATGGTTCGAAAAACTTAGCAGCGGTGACTGAGAATTGGATGAAGAGATACAAGGAAAGGAGCTGAACGAAAGCTCTCTTTTCCGAAACCATCATCCTCACTCTTTACTGAGAGAGAAAGAGAGTGAATTAGATGATTGATAAAAACGCAGAGAGAAAAAGAGAGAGAGAGAGAGAGAGAGTGGAGTGTCGACGAAGGTGCCACCAGCTTGGAAACTTCCGATAAATTGTATTTTAATTTTTTCCGGATTAGGACAGTTACCTATACCGGTTCGACTTTCCCATCGTCTGTAAACCGGATAAGCCCATGAAAGTAAGAATAAAAAAATCAAAACTTTGAAAAGAAAAAATAAAAGGGATTTAAAAAATTTGAACTTTTTATTTTTCCTGGTAACGATTTTGCAATGTCGAGTGTCCACGTGCAAGCAAGGCCTACCTGTTATTTCAAAGTGGGCCCAATGCCACCATTTCCGGCCCGAACAAATAAATATCCTCACTTTCCCTTTTGAATGTTTACAACTTCAACTGCTGCCAGTAAACCTCAAACAGGCGGGAGATTAGATTACACCAAAAAGAAAAACATTTCCGTGAAGAAAATTTAAAAAGAAAATGGCAGAGCCAATGGAGATCTCTTCATCATCAGAAGCCCTCGATCTTCACTCTATTCGCAGGTGTCTTTCTATTTTCGTACTGTGAAGTAAATTGGTATGAATAATTTTCATTTTGGAATTGTTTTCTAATCTCTTTTTTCTTTTTAGCCGAATAAATGAGCTTTCAGAGATTCATCGTATTGATAAAAATAAGGATGAGGGTGAAGCGCTCTCTTTGGACTCCGAGAAGTTGCTCAAAGATTGCAGTCTTCATTTTGAGGTGATTTTCCATTTCTTTTACATATTCTGTTACAATTTTGGGTTTTTTTTTTGGTATAATTTAAGAGTGGGATTATGCAGAGCAAAGTGAAGCAAATTATTGAAGAGTATTCTGATGTGGGTTTTTTAGGCATTGAAGATTTGGGTATGTTTACTTTTTTTTGGTTAATTTTGTTAAATAAATTGCATATATACATGTACAATTGAACATAAAGAAAATACCCAACCCTTGTGTTAGTATATTTCGTCAGTTTTTTTTTTTTGGTAATTGAATTCTGGGTTTAAGAGGTTATTGTATTAACTATGTGTTTGGCTTGCTTCAGTGTTTGTATCGGTGTTACGGTTGCTAAGTTTTAGTAACAAAGTTGGAATTTTTTTTTTGTTACCAAAAATCTGGATTTGTATGCAATTTAAAAAGGTCTTTAGATAATAATGAGGTTTCAGCTACGGAACAGAATTGGGATGATTTGGCACTGGTTTTAAGTTTATGATGCATTATCTGATAGCATGTTTAATGTGTTATTAATGAAATGGTGCATTTTGAAAATTGAAATGAAAAATTGACGTGGAAAGCAACATCATAGGGAAAGATAAGAATTATAAGAAGTTGTTGTAGTGATTCTAGATTGGTGCTTTTTTATTCATGCAGATGAATACCTAGCACATTTGAAAGAGGAGCTCAATCAAGTGGAGGCTGAAAGTGCCAAGATTTCTAACGAAATTGAGGATCTTTCAAGAAACCATATTGAAGGTGAGGCTGCATTGACATAGGTTTGATTTTCTCATGCAACTATTCATGCATGTTCTATTTCTTTTTCTGTTTTTTTGTTTCATCCTGATTTCCCTTTGACTTCTTTGTATCTTTACAGAATCAAATATACTAGAAGGCAATCTTGAAGGCTTGAAATATGCATTGGATTCTATTGCATCTCAGGTTGATTCTCCTATGTTGTTTCATTATGTGAAGCAGTCTTGAAGGGTTTAAAGGTGTTCAGTTTGATATTAATTTGGAAATCTTATTTTAACAGTTAGCCTTTTATTTTCTTCTATGTTGTAGGGTATGGAGAGAGTAGAAGAGGACCCATGCCTTGACTCTTCTATGAATGATGAAGATCAATCGAATCTGATGCATTCAAATGAAGAGCAAAAGTTTGAGGTTCTTTTATTTTTTCTTGCTTACTTCTTTAATGCTGCTTTGGATTTAAACTGATGGCTGAACTTTAATACTTGTACCAATAGATTTTTTAACTCTGTAAGCATCTTTGTAAGAATTCTTATCTTTGATGACTACCTAAGTTCTCAACTTTTCATAATGATTTAGATGTTTGATATCTTCAATTAGGGTATTAATTATGCCTGTATGCTAATCTATGTAAAATTTTTTGAGTAGTAAATGGCACTATACATTTTACTTCATTAATCATCAAATATTCTTCTTTATATGTCTTTCAGATTATGGAACTAGAAAGTCAGATTGAGAAGAACAATATAATTTTGAAGTCTTTGCAGGATCTTGATTCGATGTTCAAAAGGTAGTTCAATTATTTTTGCTTCAGTTACATGTGTTCTATATCATTTAACTTTCTCCCACTAAGTTCCTTTTTGTTCTTATTTTCAGATTAGATACCTTAGAACAGATTGAAGATGCATTGACTGGTTTGAAAGTCATTGGGTTTGATGGAAACTGCATTAGGTTGTCATTACAGACATATATTCCAAAATTAGAGGGTCTGTTGTGCCAAAAAACAATTGAAGATATTTCTGAGCCATCTGAAATGAATCATGAATTGCTAGTAGAGATTGTGGATGGAACCATGGAGATTAAGAATGTTGAGGTATGGCTAATTGTTTACTGTGAAAAAATTGAAATCACCTATTGGTCTGCTCTTTTCTGCATCTCTGTTGTCATGGAGAAAGAATTTAATCTTTTGACATTCAAAAGATACATAGGCCATACTTGACAAATAAGTAATCTCACTGAATAAATAATGTGAAGTCAACTGAAAAGGAAAAAAAAGTGGTTTTAAGAATGCAAAAAGATTCAGTTTCCTCCCATTTGATGCAATCAAACTACGAAAAAGGGAAAAAAATCAACATTTTCACAAAAGTTACTATAATGTATTTCTTTTATGGGTGATAGTTTGTTGATTTTTCATTATTGCAGTGTCAATTCTTTTTTTTTTTGGCTCAAGCTAAACAGGCATTGAAAAACAAATACTTACTTTGCAAAAGAAGAACCATGTTGGTTCTATATGTATTTTTTTTCTTCAATTGTTTTCAAATGCTTGTTCATGTTGTCCAGATGTTCCCAAATGATGTTTACTTAGGCGATATCATTGATGATGCAAAGTCTTTCAGGTTTGTTTTTGGGTTTTGCAATTTAAGGTTGAATCACAATTTATCATATGTTTTTTTTTTTTGGCATAAGTGTGCATCTGTAGTGGTATAAGGCTGTTAAAGGGAATATAATTTGTCAGTTTTTATACAGATCAAACCCTAAGTGTGATTTCTTAGAAAAGCATAAGTCGTCTTATGGACTATCCACTTTCCTCTTTATCTTCTTTCAATTCTTACTGTTTTACTTTCCTAAATGAAAGTTACCTGCATCTCAACTTCACTGCTATGTGCCCTAAAAACAACCTTGCAACCCTCTCATATCCATCTATTCAACCATCAATTAGAGGGTTATTATCAAATTATGGTCCCGTCACATAATTTATCTATTAGCAACCAATATCCTTCTTTCAGACTTTGAGTCAGAGTTTTTATTGACAGGAAGAGTTTTTAACCTGGAACAGCAACCTGCTTGACCTTCTTTTAGCTCATTTCAACCTTTAACCACTCATCTTCTTGCCCTTCATAGTAGATCCTATTTTCCGGGGCAGTCACCATTAATCATAAGCTTTAATTACCCTTGTTATTTGTGCTCTAAAAGTAATGCTGCTAATATCTAGTTCTGGCCAACTTTTGATGAGCTGTTTGCAATAATTGTTGTATACACATTTATGTAAAGGTACATTTTTTCTTGTGCCTTAATCCACCAACCATGTAGTTCTGTTGAATCAACTTTTTGTCCTATTTGAAAATGTTTGTCTATAATTTGAATTACCTTATTGAGGGGGCATTATCTACTGAAATGTTGCAGGCAGCTATCCTCTAACTTAATGGTGCAGCAGACACAGTCTTCATTGGAGTGGTTTGTGGGAAAAGTACAGGACAGGATTATCCTAAGTACTTTGAGACGATTTATAGTGAAGAGTACAAATAAATCAAGGTGAGAGGTTAAAAGAAGCTGATCACTTTTGCACTTTATCATATAAAATTTTAATTTCTATTCACCCACCAAAATGGGGAAGAAGAAAGAAAATTGCAAAATTAGAAGCTTGTTTACACTTGCATAATCCCTGATGCAGACATTCGTTTGAGTACTTAGAGAGAGATGAGACAATTGTAGCTCACTTGGTTGGGGGAATTGATGCATTCATAAAGCTGTCTCAAGGTTGGCCACTATCAAAATCTCCGTTGAAATTGTTATCCATCAAGAGCTCAGATCATCATTCAAGGGGAATTTCATTGAGCTTACTTTGCAAGGCTGAGGTAAGTGGCATTTTTATTTTATACTTATTATAGGTTTTTTTTGGCCTTTAAGTGCACCAGGAACATTACAGTGCCTTTAGAACTTTTATCTCCTTGAAACATTCCCTAAGTTAAAACCTGAGTTTAACTTAAATACATTTTTCACTAATTTCTGTTTTCTTTGCCTTTTCAGAGGGTGTAGCCCTTAGCTGAACAGAATGGTGTAAACAGAAACATGTAGCAACTCCAATTTGTTTGGGACTAAGGCGTAGTTGACTTGAGTTGTTTCTTATTGTTATGCTAGTTATCTCTCTGTTCCTAGTTTCATGTGGGGAAACAGAAAAGTAGATGTCTAGATGTTCTTAAAATAGAACATTGGACCATTGTAGTTTCTCATAAATTCATACTACACAACCTTGAAAGCTATAAAGGAAGAAAACTAGTTGTTATTTGGTTTGAGAAAGGAGGTTCAGCTCAGGATTTTGATTACGCTTAGGATTGTTGGTTCTCCATCATTGATGATTTTGTGGCTTTGAGAGGTACCTTGACAAAGATTTTCCACTATCCATTATGTAAAATGATAGAGAAGAAATTAAAAGTAAAAGTTGAACTAGTTACTTAATCTATGGTCTTTTATGCAGAGGCTCATGCTTGATTTGTTTTAGTCAGCTTGGATGTCAATAAGTTGGGCTTGTGGTTGTAGGTTCTTCCTTTCTAACTTGTTCAAGTCCTAAAGAAATTGTTTTGAATGGTGAAAATTCCAATTGTCACAGGATGAGAAGGGATTTTTCGGCTCTCATCTTTCTGTTTTTGCTCTTATGAATTTGATGATTTCCATATTTATCCAGTTTCTTTTTTTTTTTCTCTTAATTAATTCATTAGGAAATGGCAAATTCCTTGGATATGCACATTCGACAAAATTTGTCAGCCTTTGTGGATGCTGTTGAAAAGCTACTCTTAGAACAGATGCGCCTAGACCTTCAGTCTGATGATGCCTCTGATTAGTGACCATGTTGCAGCCTGTCTATCACTTGGTAAGCGTAAATGTCAATGTTGCATATACTTAATAAAATCTGAAGTCTACGATCCAAATTCTCAGGAAACCATGGGTAGAGATATTACCGGGATCGGACCCTTGTACAAGATACATCTTGGAAGCATCCGCAGAGAAATGTTAGTTATGTTTCTGTTATGTAGCTTCTGTACTAGTGTAACTTTCATGGCATAAATCAGTCATGTAGAATGCCTAGTAATATGATTATGATAATTGATTTCCACAGTAAGATGTGCAAAAAATGGGACTTGAAAAAGTTTTTATGTTCACATTTGGAATGTTAGTTACGGATCACAGACTTCGATTCGAAAAGTTTCTATGTTCACTTTGAAGATATTAATTACTGAGAATAAGTTTTGGCACTCCAGGATCAGATCTCCATTGCAGCGATGTGGAAAGTTCAGGTAAAACATTGTCTAAGGGTCATAAGTATTGTGAAAGCATTAACTCTGGCATTTGCTTTTAACACACTAGAGTATGACCCGTGTGCAACACACCGGGCCTCTTTGCACCCCCTCTCTTTGCTTCAACATCTTTTCTCATTCTGTCTGTTTGCCCTTCACATGGTAAACACTGACCTCTGTTCACCCCTCTCTTTCTCTCTCCTTGCTTCAACGCCTATTCTCTTTCACTCTCTCTGCCCTCCACGTGGTCACCTCTGGACCAGGTTTTTGTCTGCTCATGGGCAATAGCATTTGCCTTTAACGTGTACGAGGGTTTTGGTCCGCTCGTCGGTGGTAAGTTTGGTTCCTTTTCGTTACTTTTCAAGACCTTTCTTACTGTCGTTGTCACTATTCATATTTTTAATAAATGGTGATCGAAGTGTATTAAAAAATATTAGTAAGAAAGTATCGAACGAAAGTCAAAATAAACTAAAATTAAAATTTTTTTCCCTCTTTCTTCACTTGTCAAGTTGACATAATTAATAAGATTATTTGCTTAAATTGCTTTTTTTTTAAAAAAAGATTTTTAATACCCAACAACGGCCCGTGCATTTAATGCATGGTATATTTCTTTCCATCTATTGAATGGACATCTCAACAAAAAGTGAATGAAGGAAAAAAATTTAAAGAAAATGGGGATTTAATATAAGAAAACAAATTGAGAGAAATTTCCTTGTGATTTGGATCAAATTCGAGTTGTTTAAGCTTATAATTATTTTAATTAACGCGTAAACGATTGAAGCTTTAACCAGGGGTAAAACATTCGAGGAAAGTTCTAGAATGTTTGGCTGTATATTATATTTATGGTTAGCAACTTAGCAATGATTTGGGCAGATTTCACATTGGTCAAGAAAATCTGCGAGTCAATTCTTTCCTCAATTTCCATCCCTTTTCATAATACTTTCACTATAATTAAAATGAGGTAAAACAATCCAACCTTCACACACCATCGACTATACCAAGGAAGGTTACATAGAAATTCTCTCTCAAGATATTGTCTATAAATACTCCCACTTATGCATACTATCATACCAACCTCATTCCTCAGACACTCTCTCTTAATATTCCTAGCATATTCTAAACAGAATTAAGTCATGAAAAGCCTTTCATTTTCTGCCATTGTCCTTCTTGTTCTCTTGCTTTCTGCTGGTAATTCTTATATTAAAAGCTTATTATTATTTTGTTCTTTTTTATCCTATATATGTTTGAACTAAGATATTTAGAGACAAACCCACTTAGGTTTAACTTGAAGCAAAGCCCTATAATATGCTTAACCTGATTCTTTATTTATGTTTTTTTCCATGAATATTTGAAGTGTAATTGTATCTTTTCTAGACAATATCTTCTCTCAATAATGAAAAGTAGGTTTTTTAAAACTTTAAATTTATATATAAATATTTTCACCCTGTGAGGCTTTGATCCATTTATATATACATTATTTTCCACAGGCAATGAGTCAAGGATGGCAAATGCTATCGGCAGTTGTGATGTACTTGGCCATGGAGGAGGTTGCGCAATAGATGAATGCTTCAACAGTTGCAGGATGAAATATGGGCAAGATGCTCATGGATTTTGCTACACCATCAATGCACCCAATGATACTTGCATTTGTCGTCACCCTTGTTAATTCATTTTTAGTTTATTATATGCATCTTTTTGCTACCTATAAATAAACGGATGTTTACAATCCAAAATGATTAATGTTTGAATCAACACCGTTTGTTATTGTGTGTTTACGGTTTGATTAGTATTATAATTTGTGTGTATTTGATCGTAATCATTACTTTTAGTCGTAAGCACAATGTTAAAAAAATGTAATTTTGATTATAATGAATAGATTCTCACTCGTAAAAACAAGAGATACTTTCCATTATAATTATTTTTAATCGTAATTTTTTATCACAAACACCAATTATAATTACAACACGAAAGTTAAGAGGGTTTGTTGTGCCAAAAAACAATTGATGATATTTCTGAGCCACCTCAAATGAATCATGAATTGCTAGTTAAGATTATGGATGGTACCATGGAGATTAAGAATGTTGAGGCATGAATAATTGTTTTATGTGAAAATATAAAATCATCTGTTGTTCTGTTAATCTCATTGAATAAACAATATGAAATCAACCTAAAAGAAAACAAAAAAAAAGGTGTTTTTAAGAATGTGAAAATATTCAGTTTCCTTCCCATTTGATGCAATCAAACTACAAAAAAGGAAAAAAATCAAAACTTTAACGAAAGTTACTAAAATAAATCAATTGAAATCGTTTGTTGTTCTGTCATCTCGTTCAGTTTCCTTACCATTTGATGCAATCAAACTCAAAAAAAGGGAAAAAAAATAAAAATTTTCACTAAAATTACAAAAATATATTTCTTTCTATGGGTGATATGGTTTGTTGATTCTCCATTATTTCAATGTCAATTTTTTTTGGCTCAATTTAAACAGGCATTGGATACTTACTTGCATAAGAAGAACCATACTGTTTTTTGGTTGTTCTCACTACAAGGTTGAATCACAATTTATCATATGTTTATTTTTGCACAAATGTGCATGTGTAGTGTGATTTCTTGGAAAAGCATAAGTCCTTTAATGGGCTATACACTTTCGTCTCAACCTTGCTGTTATCTGCCCTGAAGACAACGTTACAACCCACTCATATCCACTTATTCACCCATGAATTAGAGGGTTATTATCAAATTATGGTCCCATCACATGATTTTTATTATCTATTAGCAACCAATATTCTTCTTAATTTCACACTGAGTCAGTTTTTAATGACAGGAAGAGTTTTAAACCTGGAACAGCAGCCTGCTTGACCTTCTCTTAGCTCATTCCAACCTTTAACCGCTCATCTTCTTGCCTTTCAAATTAGATCCTGTTTTCCCCGGCAGTCACCACTACTCATAAACTTTAATTATTCTTGTTGTTTCTGTGCTAAAAGTAATGCTGCTGATATCTAGTTCTGGCCAAGTTTTGCTGTCCTGTTTGCAATAAATTGTTGTATACACATTTGTGTAAAAGTACACCAACCATGTAATTCTGTCTTGAATATTTTATTGTCCCATTTGAAAATGTTAGGCTATGATTTGAGTTGCCTTATTAAGGGGGCAGCATCTGTTGAATTGTTGCAGGTAGTCTTTATTGGAGTGGTTTGTGGGAAAAGTGATTATCTTAAATAGTTTGAGACGATTTATAGTGAAGAGTACAAATAAATCAAAGTGAGAGGTTCAAAAAGTCTTATCAGTTTTGCACTTCATTGCTTTTGTCATATAAAATTTTTAATCTCTGATCTCACTAGGTCGGGAGAATTGATGCATTCATGAAGCTGTCTCAAGGTTGGTTGCTATCAAAATCTCCATTGAAATTGTTATCTATCATAGATTTGTCTTTGATAATGTTTTTTATTTTTAATTTTTATAAGTTTGAGGTGAAAATAAATATTTAGTAATTTTACATGTTTGAATATTTAAATAATTAATATAAAAATATTATGTTATTTTTTAATGTTATTATTTATTATCTTAATTGCTTAAAGTTGAAATATCAAATTTTATATTAAAAATTAAAAATTTATTCAATTTATATGTTTTTTTATATATAAGGATAATTTTATCAATTTACATTATATTTTTAGTAAAATGCTTACAAATTAAATATTACAATATAATTCTCTCAACAATCACATTCCCTTCAATTATTACTTTCTCTTATTATATTAAACGTTAAAAAGTTATATTCTCAACAATTACATTCACAGCAATCATATATTTAACAATCACATTATTAACAATCACAATCTCAACAATATACCAAACGCAACTTATATATCACGAGCTCAGATCATCATTTAAGGGGAATTTCATTGAGCTTACTTTGCAAGTGTGAGGTAAGATTTTGTTATCAGTGTTAGTGCTCCATCAGCATTGATGATTTTATGCTTTGAGAGGTACCCTGACAAAGATTTTCCACTATCCATTTCTGTTAAATGATAGAGAAGAAATCAAGAGTAAAAGTTGAACTAGTTACTTAATCTATGGTCTTTTACGCAGAGGCTCATGCTTGATTTATTTTACTCAACTTGGATGTCAAGAAGATGTTCTTGTGGTCGTAGGTTCTTTCCCTTCTAACTTGTTCAGCTCCCAAAGAAATTGTTTTGAATGGTGAAATATAGCCTTTAGGATTCCAATTGCATAGGATGAGAAGGGAAATCATTGGTAGAGATATCACCGGGATTGGACCCTTGTGCGAGATACATCTTGGCAACATCTATGGAGAAATGTGAGTTATGTTTCTATTATTATAACATTTCTATTAGTGTGATTTTCATGAATAAATCTATCATTTAGAGCGTTTAGTGATTTGATTATGATATTTAATTTTCACAAAAAGATGTATAAAAAATGAGACTTGAAAAGTTTTTATATTTATATTTGAAATGTTAATTACAGATCATACATTTCGATCTATCGAAAAATTTTTATATTCACATTTAAGTTTCAATCGGTCGATAAATTCTTATATTCACATTTAAGATATTACGTTGATAACAAGTTTTGAGAACTAAATATCCATTGCAATGATGTGAAAAGTTTAGGTAAAGCATTGTCAAGGGCCAGAAATATTTTGAAAGCATTAACTCTAGCAATTGCTTTTAATTTATACTAAGTCGTCTGTCTACTAGTGGTTAACGGATTTGGTTCGTTCCCATTACTTTTCAAATATCTTACTTTTCATATATTTATCGAAATTCTATATACATGAATAAGGATTAAAATATATTATAAAGTAATGTCAAGAAAATATCGAACAAAATTTAATATAAATTAAATTAAATTAAAACTTTTTTCATCTTTCATAACAAACAACTTAAACCTTGTCTTACGGGGACATATATTAATAAGACTATATATTTGCTTTATATTATTTCTTTTTCTTTTTTAAGTATTCTTTTCACTTGCCACAGCCACAATGGCTTGGGGACTTAATGTGTGATATATTTCTTTCCGTCTATTGAAGTTGACATTTCAACTAAAAGTGGACAAAGACTCAATAAAGTATCAAACGAAAATTAAAATTTTTTCCTTTCTTTGTCGGTTTCATCATTCACGACAAATAACTTAAACCTTGTGTTACGGCGGTATAATTAATAAGAATATTTACTTGGTGTAATTAATTTTTTTTATTTGTTTTTATACCTTTTCACTTTCCACAATTTCAATGATATACATCTTTCCATCTATTGAATTGACGTGTCAACTAAACGTGAATCAAGACTGACAAACAAATGAAAAATTTAAGAAGATGGGAATTTAATATAATAAAAAAACTGAGAGAAATTTCCTCGTGATATTAATTAGACCAAATTCCAGTTGATCAGCTTATAATTAATTACTTTAATTGACCCAACTGAATATTCCAGGAAAATTTCAGACAGTTTGACTATAAATATGGTTAGCAACTTAGCATTAATTTGAGCAGATTTCGCATTGGTCTAGAAAATCTCGAGGAAATTCTTTCACTATAATTAAAACATTAGGTAGAAAAATTCAACCTTCACACACCACAGACTATATAGCAAAGAAGGTTACATAGAAATTCCTTCTCTCAAGATATTGCCTATAAATATTCCCACTCAAGCATACCATATCATCCTCATTCCTCACACTCTCTCTTAATATTCCTAGCACATAGTATAGAATTAAGTCATGAAAAGCCTTCCATTTTCTGCCATTTTCCTTCTTGTTCTCTTCATTACTGCAGGTAATTCTTATATTAAAAGCTTATTATTATTTTGTTCTTTTTTATCCTGTATATGTTTGAACTCAGATATTTAGAGAAAAACACACTTAGGTTTAACTTGAAGCACAACCCTATAATATGCTTAACCTGATTCTTTATTTATGTTTTTTTCCATGAATATTTAAAGTATAATTGTATCTTTTCTAGACAGTATCTTCTCTCAATAATGAAAAATAGGTTTTTGAAAACTGTAAATTTATATATAAATTTCACCATGTGAGGCTTTGATCCATTTATATATAAATTATTTGGCACAGGCAATGAGTCAATGATGGCCAATGCTATTGGCAGTTGTGATGTACTTGGCCATGGAGGAGGCTGCGCAATAGACGAATGCTTCAACAGTTGCAGGATGAAATATGGGCAAGATGCTCATGGATTTTGCTACGCCATCAAAACTCCTAATGATACTTGCATGTGTCGTCATCCTTGTTAATTTATTTCTAGTTTTATTATATGCATCTTTTTACTATCCATAAATAAATTGATGCGTATAATCTAAAATAATTTATATTTGAATCAACGTTGTTTGTTATAATACTATACTTGTTGTTTAGAGTTCGATTAGTATTATGATTGTTCTGTATTTGATTATAATCATTAATGTCAATCGCAAACGTAATGTTAAAAAAATACAGTTTCAATTATAATAAATTAGTTCTTGATGGTAAAAATAACAAATACCTTCGATCACAATTACTTTCAATCATAGTTTTTTATTGCAATCTCCAATTATAGTGGCAACATCAAATTGAAATTTGGTTCAAGTAATAAAGATAAAATTCATCTTGAATAGAAATGTTAAATTCAAATTATAGTGTTGTCTACGATAAATAGAAAAAAGAATAAAAACTACTTTCATAATTATGATTTACTGTTCAAATTAATTCAAACTTTCTTTTGTTAATTTCTACATTCTTTGTCTCTACGTGATGATCCGTAAATGCTTTATTATTCTCTGTAACGAAGTCATTAGTATTTTCTTAATTTCAATAAAATTAAATGAAATTTAAAAGGCAAAATCTTTAAAGACAATTTCAATGAAGGACATTGCGGTAAGACCACAACAATCCAATATATCTTGTTTAACTCTTTACCTCATGATGATTGGGTATGGTCTAATTTTGACAAATTTTTTTGTTGAAAGGGACAAATGTTTAAATCCGTTTATGTAGAGTTTAAACATTATTTAGTGTCAGTGATTAAGACAAATTTCTGTAAGTTTATCCCATGATGCAACACAATTGGGCTTGACGGTGCAATTACGATTCATACCTTTGATAACAAAATTCAAACCTATCTCCCCAGTCATGTCTAATTTAATCATTTAGCAACTATAAGTCAAGAAAGCCTAATTGCACTGCAAAAAAACAATAATGATTTTGTTAATATTCATCCTATCAAGCAAATTGTGATTCCAGAATTAAAGTTTTGTCTGCAATATGTAAATTATATGGCTCTAAAATAACCATTTGACTAATAAAAAAAGGAAAAGGATTATTACAATTTTCCTTAAACTAAATTGTTAGTCATTTATAGATGTAAGAATTAGGAAGTTGGATGTCATGAGTAGTGTGCAGGTGTTAGCTAGTAAGGCACAAATCAATAGATCCCAGCCATATGGTGAGGTGGTATTTAATTAACATAAGAAACCAGTCAAAACTAAGGCTTAATTAACTTGCTTTCCAAGTTAAAGTTAAAAAAAAATAAAAGATTATAAGTTAAGTGGGTGATTGATCCAACCTATAACTATAAGTGCAACACACCAACGAGAATTACAAAAATCTCAGATCACTTTCATTTTTTTTTTTGACTTTCTTTGAAGAAGTTGTCTTCAAATGATAACATATTTAATTTCATATTTTTTTCTAAAATAATGGATAACATATTTAATTTTTATTTTAAATTTGAATTCTATGCATATATTGTTCAAATGATATAATAACTTAGTGTTTCTTTTGTTATGTATGATTCTTTTTGAAAAGTATGATTAATTATATGAACTAGGAGTTTTCTGGCTATGTCACTGCAAAAAACCAATCATAAATTTGTTAATATTCATCCTATCAAGCAAATTGTAATTCTAGAATTAAATTTTTATGTGCAATATGCAAATTATATGGCTCTAAAATAACCCTTTGATCTATAAAATAAAAGAGAAGGATCATTATATCTAGATTAATTTGTAATTCTAGATTAATTTGTTTCTTATTTTGTTATTTATCTCTTTCTAAATGGTGAGGGGTTATTAATTAATTTTTTTTTTATGAAAGGCAAATTGATATTGATTAACTGAAATGGTTTGAGTGAAGTCCTTAACCTTGATGAGCAGAAGACCTTTTTCTTGCAGCTAAATGCATACATATACCACCCGAACATGATGGTGGTACGATTAGAAAATATTACAAGAAAGTGACACCTTTAGTCCAGACAAGAATGATTCGATTGCGGCTAAAGGCTTTCAAGGTTGTTTTTCATGTTGGAATGTCTCTTCTATCTAATCACAATAAAAGAAGAACAAAACTTGATAGAGACTAAATCAAATATTTTTTATTATTTTCATGAATAGTAATATAGTTAACTTGGATTTTATTTTTTTAATATCCAATTTGGATTTGATTCCCACTGTCACTCCAACTTCACAATTAATGACAGTTACGGTTCAATTCTTCTACAAGTTCAAACAAGAAAATAAGGGGCGGTTTCTTTAAAGTTACCATCATCAATCCATAGTATGGCTACCTCACTGTTTGCGTACGTTGCATTTATATTAACCAGGAAGATATGAAGCGCAAACGGAGGGAAAATTAATACTGACGTTGGGTGATAAAGGGAAGCGACAGGAAGGAAAGGAATAGAGAGTAAAAGGGGAAAGTTGCATATTAATATAATTGGTAAATATTTGTAAGGAAATATTGATTTTATCTTAGCCGTTAGATGTAATGAAGATCGATGATGATAAACGAGTAACTTTGATTATTTATTAATTAATTCGTTTGTTAAATGTAGAAGTTATGTCATGTAAATCGAGAATTTGATTGTGATTGTAAGTTTGATTTGTATGTATATATATATCAACATCTTTGGAGGTTGAACCATAAAGTTTCAATTATTTGGAGTTTGAACTATGAACTTTCTCGGAGGAGTGGTTTGCTGCATTTTTTTTTTTTACCTCTCTTCTGGTAAGGAAAACAAAAGGGAAGAACAAGACAGGTATAGTAGTTGTGCTGCTGTTATTACTCATACTTGCTCTTATTGAAACATATGAGGCTTCTGCGAAAGAGATTTGCTGAGATCGTGATGTGCAGAGCTGAGTTAGATCAATTATTGCCTTTCATGTGGAAAAGGGTTCTGTTGCGATTATTGGGGAGAATGGTAATTATCTAATGAATGTGCCAATTGTATATGTGAAGTTGGGTTTGGGATGTTTTATGCATGCAGTGTCAGTGTATGAGCTAGTTCTCTGGATAGCTCTGTAAATAGTTGGCAGCCAGGAATTTTTTAGATACTGATACCAAGTTGCTCATGCTGCAGCTATCGAGGTTGATGTCCCTGATTTTGGGTTGATAAGCTTGTGTTCAAGTCTCAAAATCAGAGGCCTGCTTTTGTAAAGTTCCAGGGAACCTTTTAGTCCTGCTGATCTATGAAGTTCTTAATTTTCAAAAAGACAAAAACTTTGAATTATTTCGCACAGGAAATAAGTCAATGGTGGCAAATGCTATTGGCAATTGTGATGTACTCGGCTATGGAGGAGGTTGCGCAGTAGATGAATGCTTCAACAGTTGCAGGATGAAATATGACAAGATGCTTATGGATTTTGCTTCACCATCAATACTCCTGATATACTTGCATTTGTCATCACCCTTACCAATTCATTTTTAGTTTTCTTACATACATCTTTTTACCATTGATAAAATAAAACTGATATTTACAATTCATAATAGTTTATGTTTGAATCAACTTTGTTTTCTCATAATACTGTATCTGGTGTTTTAGAGTTCGATTAGTATTACCATTGGTCTGTATTTTTAATTTTAATCATACGTTTGATGAAAAAATTTACAATTTCAATAATAATGAATTAATTCTCAATCGTAAAATTAATAATATTGCAATCCCCAATTATAGTCGCAACACCAAATTAAATTTTGATTTAAGTAATAAAGATAAGATGGATTTTGAGTAGAAATTCTAAATTCAAATTATAGAATTTATAAAAAGAAGAAAGGGTATGAACAAAGATGCTTAGCCAGAATCCAGCACACACAAGTTTATATAAAGAGCAGAGAGCAAACCCGTGAGTTAGAAACTGAAATCTGAGTCAGCACCTAATGCAGTTGAGTCAAGATGATAGAATGATATTTTACAAGTGTGTCAATTGTTTCTACTTCAGCAAGGGTGTAACAATTGCTGTGATGTTATGAGTTTGGTCAGTGTCAAAGTTGCAATGGCTTATGGAATACTAATCAGAGTAAAATTTTTCATAATTTGATTTGTTTAGAACCCTGAAACTCTAACCTCGACACAAACCACAAACATTCAGAAAATTGGGAGAGTAATGCAAGTGGGAATGAGGAATTTGAGCCGAAACCCTTAAACAGAAGCATTGCAATTAATTTCTAAATTGTTCACTAATAACACAGAAAGCTTTAATTTTAAGCAACAATTGAAGCTCATTTACAGTAACGATCAGCCTTTTTCTTGACTCGATCATCGAGGGCTTGTTCCACCGACTTGGCTTGAGGATTTTTGGGATCGTAACAGAACTTCTTAGCCTCCACGGGGAACAGCTCCTCGTACTTCATCTTTTTAGCCGCGTCGATCGTGTACACATCTCCTCCCGGTTCGGCGCCTTCAACGGCGGAAGCGGCTGCGACGTCGTCGTGGGAAGGCTGAGATTCGTCGTCGGCGTTCTTTTTCTTCTTGTGCTTCTTCTTGCCTTTGTCGATGGATTTGCGAGTGGCTAAGCTTCCTCCTTTGAAGGTCAGTCTTCCTCCTTTCGCTCTCTCGTAGGGATCCGACGACATGGTTTGGTTTGGCACTGCTCTTCTTCTTCTTCTCCTGGTTAGCCCCTTTTTATTTCTCTCTGGTTGATGATTTCTGAATTTTACAGAGACTCCTTTTTCTTTTACTGAAATAAATTAGGCCTTAGGCGGCCCAATTTGATTGGGCCACCTTTCTTTTTTATCCTTTCAGACTCGCTAATGCTTCCGGTCCATATTCGGCCCATGAAATTATAAAAGTTCCTGTGGCCCATACCATTTAAGGCCAGGGTGGCCCATGTCTCAAAAACACACTTTATTATTATTATTTTTTACTTTTTTTCCCCAAGTAAATTAAATGTCACGTTTATATGAACTTAAACTTAAGCAATATTTACTACTATATTACTATAAATTTTGTACTATTTATTAATCCAAAGTCATTCTAACAATATAGGTAGACATCCTAATTTTCAAAATTATACAAAAATATGTATGCTTAAACATTTGTAGGCATCAAAATTTTCAAAATTACACAAGTAGTTTCAACATACATATGTTGTATTTATCCAATATTTGACATGTTTTATCTATATAGGTATCTTTATGTATTATTGTATAATAATGTATTATATTGTTATATACACTATCGATAAAGTTGATTTAATTAGGAAGATTGTTTATCTCGATATAAATAATGTTAAATTTTAATCTTACTGAGTATTCTCTATTTTAATGTTATCGAGGAAGATAATTCTCAAGATTTACATTTTAACCTAATGGTTTGAGCAACTTCCTTTTTCTTTGAATTATCTGAAATATTAAAAACCTCATTATCTTATTATAGTACATGAATGCCACAGTCTATAGAATACTCAGCATTTGAAGTACTGGAAACGATGGACGTATCAGTTATGGAAACCTTGTCATGGTGAATTCATGCAGCTTAACATTTTGGCTAAAGTGGCATTAACCATTGTTTTTTTTTTTTTTTTTTGCATTAACCTTTGTTGATTAGAGTGAGACCCTTGCAACTGAGTGAATGACCTTTGTTAGAGCGGTATCCATGCTTTGGCTCAGTTCACGAGTATGAGTTTATGTGCTTTAAATTGTATATTTGTGGTGTACAGAGTTGTTTAACTGAGCCTGTATGTGTCTGCAGTTGATGGGACAACATTGCTCGTCTTTGAGAGAAACACAGAGAGAAGAAGAAAGGTTAGTCCAAAGCATTAATAAATTCACACATATAAGCATGGTCCATGACTCAAACTCCTGATCTATACAGTTTCAGCAGCAATCCTCTCCCTAATTAACAGTACTAATAACTTATGATACTGACCCCTCTTAAGCATTGATCTTAGCCAGCTCGCCCACTCACAACAATCAAGCATCCCAACAACCGCTAATGCTTTTCTTTGATCTAGCTGCAAATTAGGACTCTTAACACATACTATAACATTAGACATACACCAACAGGGGGTGGGGGTGGTTTGTTTCATTTTATAGCCACCGATTAAAGCTTGAATACGTTACTCTGTCACTTAATTAGTATGCTTAGAATATTCTTTTATCAAAACAAGCAAAGCATTAATTTGATGTTTTACCATTTGGCAAATACGAGGAAGTTTAAGGTGCAGGGGAGATCCAGACCCTGGACATAACCCTTCTAAGGAAAGATAGCAATTAATAGGCCAAGCCTGAATACCTGTACAGATAATAACACATCATTATTTAAAAACATAACGTTGCGATTATCATCACTGACATTATTGTAGTGTTACAATTCCAGCTCCTTTCATTGTCCTAATTTTGGCATTCCATTTCTGAATATCTAAATTATATATTGATCGGAACATCCTAGTTAAACTTTGCTAGTTCAGACTGGAACGGTCTGAGCAGATGTCTTCTGGATCTCATCACCGTCCTCTTCATTCTCACCTGTTAGCTCTTCCAATGATTTTCCTTTGGACTCGGGCACCAGAAGAGTAAACGCCATCCCAAGGCAGTTGATCGCACCAAGCACAATCAGTGAATTTTTCATTCCAATACCAGGTGGGTAACCTGCATCAGTGTTTGCTGGGTTCGTACTTTGTGAAGCATACAAGAAGCCAAATGCACCAACAATGGCCCCAGCTTTTCCAGCTGCTGCAGATATCCCATGGCATGTTGACCTCAGCCTTGCTGGAAAAATCTCAGCGGGCACAACAAATGTGGTGGCATTGGGTCCAAAGTTTGCAAAGAAAAAGGTCAATGAGTACATAATAAGGAATCCAGCGTTGTGAGATTTCCAGTGATGATAAGGGATGGCAAGAGCAAACATGAACACAGTCATGAAGAAGAAACCCATCAACTGAATTGTGAACCTGCCTAAATAATCGATGAAAGCCACTGTAAACCAGTATCCAGGAACAGTGCCGCAAAGTGCAATAAGTGTTTGCGCCTTTGCAACCCGATAAACCTCATGAGTTGCACTCATAGTTTCAGGTTTTGGAAGCCAGCCAATCGCACTGAAGATGTCCTTTTGAAACAGATTGGAACTGTAATAGGCAATGTCCAATAAGAACCAAGTAGTAGTTGTTCCAAGCAAGTGTACTCCGTGGCGCCGTGCAAATTCCTTACTGAATAGACCAAAAGAATTGGATTCTGCCACTCTCATCTTCTCTACCTTCTCCTCTTCAGCTTCCAGCTCCACTTGCAAGACCTTGGACATGTCTGCAGCGGCCTGTTTTGCGTTTCTGGCAATGAGGGCAGTATAACGGGCTGTTTCTGGCATCTTCATTCGCCAGTAGTAAGTGAGGAGAGCAGGAACTGCTCCAAACATCAGAATGATGCGCCAAATATAGTCAGCTTCAGGGACAGTTGACCCGTCTGCGTCAACAGAATATGGAGGGGCCTTGTACGCATGATCAAATGCAGCTGACACGATAAGAGCAACAATCCCACCTGCCAAAATTCCAAATCCTTGCATTGCAAAAACTGCAGAGATGAATGCTCCACGAGTCTTCTTGTTGGCATATTCAGACATAATTGTGGCTGAGAGGGGATAGTCACCTCCAATTCCAAAACCAAGCCAAAACCTGAAGAAACAGAGTGTTGCCACGACACCCTTTGGAGAATCTCCAAAAGAAAGCCCGGAGGCAATGGAGCAGACCACCATAAGCATCAGGGTAAGTCCATAAACTCGTTTCCGCCCTAATTTATCACCAAGCCAGCCAAAGAAAAGCTGACCAGCTAAAGTGCCGCAAAAGGCCACACCATTAACAGCAGCTGCTACATTAGGAGGCAATGTTCCAGGTTTTTGAGCTCCTTCAACGTGGTAGTATATACGGCCAAGCAATTTTGTGATAAGAGAGATGCTAAAAAGGTCATAAGCATCAGTAAAGAAACCCATTCCTGCAATTATAATTGCAGTGAAATGGTACCATTGTGTCTTTGCTGCATCCAGAGCATTAAGAACTCCAAGTTGGTTTCGAGCCATGCCTAGCTAGATCTTGATTATTGACTAGCCTCCCTCAAAATATCGATTCTACCTGCACAAGATGGGAAAACAAGAACATAAATTCAATTGATCCCACTGCTCTTTACTATACTATTCCTGTATGTAAATGTAGAAGACTGCAAAATTAAGAATTAATACAAGTTAGACATTTAAGGAATTTTTCGATTCCTCCGCCATATATAATTCCTAGAGAGTCACCACCCGATCAGTCATCAAAACAAATATAATCTGCCCTGAGATATGAGGACTACAGAATTCAAGGAACTAAACATGCATGCTCATTTTGAAAACGATAAAGAATACATATACAAATAAAGAATACATATACATATCCCAGATAAGAGATGTATATAACTTTAAAGGAGAATGGGTAAAGCCCCAAATTAAGATCAATTGAATGATTGATTGTTCCAAAGATATAAAATACTTTTCATCTCTTCATCAAAACTATGGAAAACTGAATAATCATCTTGACATGCAGAATTCCTAGTAATTTAGCTCACTTGCTTAGAGATTCAGAACTGCCTGACCTTCCGGAGACAAACAGCTGCTCCTTGGCTCAGGCAAAATGAAAAAGAGGGCTGAGTTGGTCAAGAGTGATCATCAGTCAAGGTATTTAAGTGGATCTGATCTCTTCAAGTCCCCCAGAATGGGATTCCGGCATCAAAGAGTATATGCCTTAAAAGTCAATGGTTTGACACCAACACTGATGGTTGCTTCTTCTGCCTATACATCAATACAATATGTTTATTATTACATTACATTAACGTGTTCTACCCAACACGGCACCAATCTTAAATAAAGTTGCAGACAAAAGGACAGGTGGATGTTTTTCCTTTTGTTCTAACGACTATTGATTTAATTATCCTTATGTCAATGTATGAGTGTATAATTAAAATCTATTAAGAACAAGAAGAAGAGAAGAAAAGCTTTGGATTTTTTTTTATAGGTATGAATAATGAATGATGACTGATGAGACAACTCATTCTATACATAGATACAGTTATAGACTAGTGAAAGCCATTGGAACCAAATAGAAATTAAAAAATAGTTCGAAGGCCAGCATTAAACAAATGATTGTTTGAATCCTCAATAAATGCATTCTTTTGTAATATTTTGTGTGTATCAAGTACCAGTCTTTTCCCAGGGAAACAAGAGAGAAATTACAGAATCCATCATAATTAAACTTCATGATGTTGATCGGCCGGCTTAAGTCCTGTGTTTAACTTTTATGGAAGTTGGCAAGCAAGTTCTTTCATGCAGTAGGAAGCCCCCCAAAGCTAACATTCAAGATGTATAGCAATATTACCATCCCAGCTTTGTCTCTTGCATCGGCAGGCATGGTTTTCCTTATTTTCAAAAGGGGCAGCTCATTATTTTGAGGTGAATAATCTGAAAAAATTAAGAAAAAGAAAGCTTGCATGTCTTTAGTCTATATTAATTACAGATAATAAAGTATATAGATGTAGGAAAACTTTTTGATTCATATTTGTTTATTATATTTTTAAAATATTATTTTAAATATTTTTTATTATTAATATTAATAAGATTTATCTAATTTATAAATATTTAAAAATTTTAATTGTATCGATTAACTTTCATTATAAAAATATTTTATTATAAATATTAATAAGATTAATTCAATATGGAAAGCAGAATTCTAATTGTATTAAAAAAAGTTTCGTTAAAATATATTTTTTTATTTCTAATAATATTGAATAATTTATAGGTCAATATTACAAATATTAATTGTCTTTTATCTATAATTGTCTTCCATTTATGGATAAACTAATTTTACAAAATTAAAAATATTTATATTTTATATATAATTATCATTTAAAATTAAATAAAAATAATTATTTACATGCAATGCAAATGACAATAACTATTAATCAAAAGAAAATTATCTAGACACTACATTTAAATTCCCAAACAATATTAAAAGATTTATTACATGTTTTAGCAGACTGTATTTAATTAAAAAACTAAAAAAATAAATATAATAATTAAGAATATAAATGGTTAACTGTTATTCGGGTATCTACGAATACTTAACCAATAACATAGGGTTCCGGTATCTTGTAATGGAAGGTCAACAATTATTATTAATAATAATTCTACCATTGGCGTGGGTAGAAAGGATGTAAAAGTTGCTATCTTCTCTAAGTTAAGACAGTGATATATTTATAACGTGTATGAAAGGGTTGAATATGTAAGCTAATTGCTCAGCAAACCACCAGCGATGGGCTAATTCGGTGATTAACTTGTCGAATGGAAACTGTAGACAGCATGAGTAGAAACTTGTTAGGACAGCCAATCGAATAAACCAAATCAGCCCATCCAGATCAAAAAATTCGCCCGACGACTGACCTAAACTGTAGACATGTATGATATCTAAATGATTATAATGATGTGGTAGCTGGAACAACATCCCACAGTTTACAAATTGTTGATTTTGTATGATAAAGGATGAGAACTGATTAATTTGCGTAAAGCTGACAAAATTAATAGGGGATAATATTTAAAAAAAAATTAAATTATTTATGAAAATTTAAATAAATTTTTATTTTTTATATTTTTATTTTAGATAAATTGGTCTCTATAAATAATTCCTCCCTTGGTGCTTGATTTGTCCTTCCGGTTGCTTTGTTGCTCTTGATCTTGTTTGTCCTGTTTCTGTTTTTTCTTGGTTGTTTTGGGTTTGCCTTGATTTTCTTCCTATCTTTCTCGCTGCTACACCTTTGTAGCCCTGTTGGATTTCTGGCTTTGTTTCGTGTCCTGGATTTTGTATCTGTTGTAAGGAGTCTCATTGTTTTGACGGGTCATCTCTCTTTTTATACATAAGAGCAAGGCTAGCTATAAGGAGGAAGTAGAGAATTTGAATGTTAGATTTTATCCAATTCAAAGGACTATATATATATATATATATATAAATGAGAAAACGAGATCCAAAATCAATTAATAAAGTAGGAGATTCAAATTTGATTAATAAAAAAGGAAATACATGTATTTACCGTAAAACTAAATACTGTGATTAATATAATGTTCTTTTTGATTTGAAACATTCTTGATAAACAAATTCACAGTATAACAATATTTAGATTCGAATTAATGTAACTTTCCTAAGTTGAAATTGAATTATTAAGATTACTTACTCAGAAACCTGTGGTAATTATCTTAAATCAAATCATGAAACGGCCATTTTTCCTCAAGCACAGCTGTGGAAAAATCTCGTGAGCTTTCTCACCAAGCCCGAGGTCCATTGCATTTTGATTTTTATCTTTTCTTGCATGTAAGAACTAAAAACAAAAAAAAAACAAAAACTAGCCAAGCAAAAAACTGAAACTGAAATTCCAGAAGCAGGCAGGCATAATATTTTTACTCGATTCTTCCAATCCACCTTGCAGGAAATGGCTGACTATGAAGGCCAAAAGGACATCAACCCTTCCCCTGGTCCAATTCCTGAAGGCTGGACTCTGGATACGAAGCTGAAAGATGATGGTACTGAAGTCAAGGTCTTGCTTAAGATCCGTATACCCTAAAGAAGTTTGACATATAAACCTTTTACATTATGAAATTTACAACTAGATTACTCAACTAAAACTGAATAACAATTTCAAAAGCAAAATATGTAATTATGTCAATATTTTCATTGTATTAATTAAGTTGTGATAATTGCAGTGCTACTTTTGTCCACCACCTGATCAACGATTCTAAACTTATGATGATTTTATGCGATATGTGAGGTATGCCAAAAGGGACAAGACTTTCATTTACTTTGATATAAGCAGGGACGGCTTAGCAACTTCAAAAGCTTAAAAAAATATATATTTAAATAAGATTTTTTTAAAATTAAAAAAATTAATTTTGAATAATCAAATTTATATTTTTGATTTGACATATTTACACATTTATTATGAAGTTTAAAAATATTTAATTGTTATAATTATTTTATATTTTTAAAAAATTAAAATAAAATCAACAATCAAAATTTTTAATTTCAATAAATTAACTATCACATAATATAAAGACAATATAATAATATAATATAAACTCTAAATTAAAATAAAAAAATCTGTTAAGATTAGAACAATAGTATCTAATTATTGAATACTTATTGCAAATCGTAAATGAGGTTTACGACTTTATAAAGTTAATAACATAACGAACTTCTTGTATATTCTTTAAAAGAAATTTGAAGTTAAAAAAAGAAAAAGTAAATGAGGGAGAAAAAAATTGAAAGTGGATATTATAAATAAAAATAATAATTTTATATATAAGAAATAAAATAACGGTTAAAAATTATTAAATATATCTTATTATTAGTTGATTAAAAATAAAAAAAATAATTATTAAAGATCATTAAATACATGCTACCCTCATTTTTTTTTTTTTGAAAGGGAGATTTTATTCAACCAAAAGCTTGAATGCCATTTCAAGTTTAGCACCTAACTGTTTGGAAGACTCTTCATGACATAGACAACAAGCTTAAGAGAGGGATTTGCCCTTGTGCGAAACAAAAGGAACTGCAGCAAGCCTTTGCCATTGAAGGCAGTAAGAGAACACGCCCCCCTCAATAGAAAAGCAATGGGCGACTAGAAGACAAAACATGAACTAATGTCCTAATATTTGCAAATGGAGCGCAAAATTGAGCGAAAGAAGGAGAGCCCAGAGGCGCAGTCAGCATCCGACCCCAAGCTGATCAGCCTTGATCAGCAACCCTTAGCCAAGGCTCCCAAACACAGAAAGGAGCGGGAAGTATACACCCAGCACATCACAATCGCACAAAGAAGACAGCATCAAACGCCAAGACGCCAACCGAGCCAACCATATCTTTTCAGCAGACCAGAGAAAGCCATCCTCTGCCCTCCGACCGGAATCCACATGCATGGGATCATGAAACAACCAAAGCAATCCTGCACCACAAAAACCTTTCAACACAGAGCCAACCCTCAGAGAGAAGCCCCGCCTCAGTGCCCAGCAGAATCATCAAAAGTCCCAGCTTCCTCTCATCCGCTTTCCTTGCCCACCTCGCACCAAAGGACCAAAAAGATAGGAAACAGCATTCAAGAGAATCAATGTCAAAACACCTGCCACCCGTCGGCCCGAGAAATCAACGCCCCAAAAAACTTAACAGGAAGTGGCTATCCGCAAACCAAACCAGGCAAAAAGTAACCACAAATGACCAAACCTGCACAGTACAAAAGGAAGCAAGAAGAGCCTTCCTGCGAGGATTTCTCCTGATGGGAGAAAAAGGACAAATAGATAAGAATTAATAATATTTTAAAAATTAAAAAAAAATGAGATTTATTAAGTACTTAATTAAGAAAGTAAAAAAATATGTTATTTTATTAATTATTAATTTTTTATTTTTATATATTTTTAATAAAAAATAAGATAATTAATTTAAAATTAATAAGGATATGAAAGTGAGAGAAAATAAATATTTACTAGACAGGAAAAAAAAGTAAATATTTTATTAATTATTTTAATTTTTATATATTTTTAATATAATTAATTAAATTATTATTATAATAATAAATAAAACCTCTCCAAATTTGAGACTTAAAACTTCTTGCTTGGATGGCCTTACCCAAGGGCCTACCTTATATGTAAGTTTCAACCTTTTCTTTGCTTTGCTTTGATTTATCTTCTTCTTAGTTTTTTTTAGTATGGTACATAGACACTTTTATAAGTGCCTTTATATATTTTTATTAATATTAGTGAAAAATATATCTAAAAAATATTAATGAGAAATACTATAGAAAAGGCCAAAAATTAAACAAAGTGGGTGTATTTTATTGTTATTGAACTCAAACCGAAATAAAGAGAATAAAACTTAATTTTAATTTTTTTTTAAATTTCTCTTTTTTCCACCATGCTACCTCATCAAGTATCGATGAAAGTAGGGATTTTGTAATATTATTTTCATTCCAACTATATGCTCAAAATTTGCATTACCTTAGTAGTGATATCTCACATGTACGCATATGTTCATATATATATATATATATATATATATTTGAAAATGAAGTTTTCAAATTCAAATCTCAGCATAAATAGAAGTTCTAATATATATTATTTCTAAATTTACATAGTAAATTAAGATACTTTTGTTATAATTGATATAAAAAAAAATTCAAACAATTATATTCAATCCTATCTCGGACTCACTTATGGTGTAGAAGAGAACTGTCTCTTAAAGTACTCATAAATCTCATTTCAAACAATCTTCGGGTGTTCTATTCACTTCCTTTTTACATTCAACCTAAAGATCATATTACACTGTGTTTGAACTTGGCCTTACAGTGACAACCTTTGCGTTTCTATCTCCATTCTTAATCCATTTAACTCGATATTTTTATTTGCAATTTGGCTCTTTATTGTAGTGCGCTGTCCATAGTTCTTTAGTCAACTCCTTTTTTTTCTTCAATTGGACCTCACTCAACTCCCTCTTATCCCCTCTCACTTCAGTATCCTCAATTTCATCCTCCAAGACTTAACTATTTTCATCAACCATCCCAAACACTTTCTTATTCCATTTTTTTGAAAAAGACTTCAACTTAATTAACTTTACTTTCGTACAGAACCCTAGTCTACATGTACCTATGTATGATCTCTAATTTTGTTGCACTACTTCCACAAAACCCTTTTTCAAGAATCAACAATCTTATACCTAAAAAGGTTTTGTACCCCAATTGTATCCACTAAAACTCAGCATAATAAGGGCAATGGTCTGAAGCTGATCTATTCAAGGAGATTTGGCATAATGGACTAAACGTATCCATCCAATTTGAAAAGACTAAAAACCAATCAATTCTACTTATTTTTTACTCTACCCCTGTGTCCCCTCCTTGATAGACCTTTTTCTTCTTTAAAATGTTATCCTATCTCAAAATCTTGCTATATTCATATTGAGTTTCTGGTTTGGAAACCACACTCTATTAAGCACAGTACAAACTCTTCTTACTTCATGTAAAGTTTCAAACCTCACACAACCACTCTTCTTCCCCAACTTACTCCTCTTCGCCACAATAAACAAATCAACAACATTTTCGTACTTTTGAAAGATATTGCCCAACCAACGCTAATGAATTTGTTCTAGAATATTGTTAACAACCACCAAAACCACCTTTCTATGATGTAACTTTCCTTTGTTGAAATCGAATCAATTAAGATTTTCAACTCAGAAATTTATGGTAAATACCTTAAAAAGTTAGCCAACCATAATTCAAATCATGAAACGGTTGTTTTTTTCAAGCACAACTATAAAAAAATCTCGTCAACTTTCTCACGAAACTCAAGGCCCATTCATTTTTGTTATGATTTATCACATCCCATTTTGATAGGGATTGATTGGCCACCTTTTCTTGCTCACTCACATCCCTACAAAAAACTTCTCTGTTTGCTCTTCCTACCATTCCCCTTTGTTGCTTGATTTTTCTAAACAACCTCAACTTTCTATATTTTAGTTCGCTTAAAAGGGACAAATCTGATGGTAGAATATCTTTATCCAATTCCTTCGACTATGTTGCTAAAAATAGGACTTGAATACGGGTTCCATTTTTATCTTTATTCCTTTTTTACTCACTAGCCCATCTATTCGGCCTTCATTCTCATCACTCTTGGGGCTCACTAATGTCTTCCTTTCACTAGATTCCTTAAGCCCATTATCACTTCTTGTGCTACCTTAATCAACTCTTTTTTCTTCTTTAATTCGACCTTACTTCAACTCCCTCTTATCCCTTCTCACTTCAATCTCCTCAATTTCATCCTCCAAGGCTTTAATTTTTTCGTTAGCCATCCCTTACACTCCCTAGTCCATTACTTCAAAAAGACTTTAACTTACGTAGCTTTACTTTCATACAAAACCTTGGTCTACTGGTAACTGTGTGTGATCTCCAATTTTCTTGCACTACTTTCCCAAAAACCTAGTTTGCATCAACAACCCAATACCCGAAAGGGTTTTGGACACCAACTCTATTCTTTAGAACTCAACATAATAAGGAAATGGTTTAAAGCTGATCTATTCGAGGAGATTTGGCAAATTGGACTAAAAGTACCCATCCAATTGAAACAGACTAAAAACCAATCAATTCTACTTGTTTTTTAATCCACCCCTGTGCCCTTTCCTAAACTTTCGTCTCCTTTAATGTGTTGTCCCGTCCCAAAATCTTGCCATATTCATATTTAGTTTCTAATTTAGAAACCATATCCCATTAAGCATAGTACAAACTCTTCTTGCTTCATGTAAAGTTTCAAAACTCACAACCATTCTTCTACCCCAGCTTACTCCTCTTCTTTGCAATAAACACATTAACAACATTTTCATACTCTTAAAGAAATTGCCCAACAAACACTAATGCATTTGTTTTGGAATATTGTTGACAAATACTGTAGCTGCCCTCTTAAAATGCAACTTTCCCTAGTTGAAATTGAATCAATTAAGATTGCCAACTTAGAAACTTGTGGTAATTACTTTAAAAAGTTAGCCAATTTTAATTCAAATCATAAAACGACTGTTTTTCTCAAGCAAAACTATAAAAAAACCTCATCAACTTTCTTGCCAAACTCAAGGTCCATTCATTTTATTATGATTTATCACATCCCCATTTGACAGGGATTTATTAGCCAACTGTCATGCTCACTCTCATCCCCACGAAGGCTTCTCTATTTTCTCGTCTTGCTTTTCTCCTTTGTTGCTTGATTTTTCTTACCTTAATCCTTTTCACCACTTCACTTAACAAACCCAACTTTCTATTTTTTAGTTTGCTTGAGAGAGGTAGATTTGACGGTGAAACATCTTCATCCAATTCCTTCAACTATGTTGATGAAGTAGGACTTGAATTGGGCTTCCATTGGACCGATTTTTTCCTCTCCCTTTATTCCTCACTATTCCATCTACTTGGCCTTAATTCTCATCACTCTTGGGGCTCGCTACTGTCCTCCTTTCACTAGGTTCTTCACACCCATTATCACTTCTGGGGCCTACTTCATCTTGGGCCTTATTTTTTTCAACCCAAACAACTCCTCCGTATATCTCTTTCTCCCTGATTTCGCTACAGGTCCTTTTTCCTCTTTGATATTTTGTAACCTTTCTTTTTCCACCTTTCTCGTCGGCCCCATAGTAACCTTATTACCTAGGACAAAGTTTGTCCATTCCCCTTTCATTCTTCCTGTTGCTTTTGTGAAAGCGTCAGATTTCAGTTCGCCAAAGTCAACCCCACATTTGAATTTTGAACTCTTCATGCTCTAATTCCACGTTTGAATCCTTAACTCACCATGCTCTGTCCTTGTGTCGCTTGTGCTTATTGACAGAGCCAAGGGATACTGACCACCACTTCTTGATTTTTATTTTTTTTTATAATTATATGTATAAATTTTGATATATATATATATATAAATTATAATTACTTTTATAATTATCTTTTAACAGTCTTATATCTAAAATTCTAAATGTGTTACTACTACTTATACCACCTACTGTAACTTCTCCACCACCGGTGTTAACCAGATTTCAACCTCCTCATCTCCCAAGTCCACTACATATTCCATATTCTATGTGAAAACCGAGCCCCATTTCTCTTCTGCCTCCTAGTGCACGTTATTTTTCCTCCGAGTCCAACTGTATGTCGGTAGACTCCTCTTGTCGCAATTTCCTGCACTTGACTGTAGAAGACCTTTCCAGCTTCCATTTTGATCACCTCCTCTATTCTATCCTTTATCTCCATCACTATAGGGATAGAGCCACAAAAAAAGTTATCACCATTCATGGTTTTGCCCTCCACCGCCAACAACTCCCCCCAACACGTCACCACATTCACAAATGTCTCATAAGTCCATGCATGGATCAGTATACCATGGACTGACGACCATCTTTTTACAACTGTGTGCTATATTTTTCTGTCCACCTCTCCAACTTAGTGAACCACCATTTAAGCCACCTCCATTCATCTTTCTCCAACATATTCAATACTTCTTTATCAGTGAAAGTCAGCAAGAAATGCCTTGGAGAAATACCCTTAGTGACACTCCAATATGCCTCTCCATCCTTAGCTTGTCAATTAATATCGCAACCTCACTTTCTTCTTTGGTTTTCCCTACAACCAAACCTTCCAACCAATGTAAATTTTCTTCACTTAAAAGCGTGATTCCACACTAGTGTTTTTGGCTTCTAGCAACACTAGTGCGTATGACCTACACAATGCTTTGGTCTGTTTTGGTTCTTGGTGGCTTTCATATCGATAATTGATTTGTTTGCATATGATAACAAAGACTAGACACGTAATATGAAAAAAAGTGGGGTAAAAAAAATCTAAATGTAAAGTAAGAATTTTTAAGTTTTCACAATATAAAAATATAAAAATAAAAAATATACTATTAAAACAAGTATAGTTGAAACTCAAATGGATAGAAGTGTAGTATAATACTGATTACAATATTTTTCTATATATATATATATATATATATTATTTTAGAGGAAAGGAGATTTAAATCCAATTAATAGAGTATGAAATACATGGACTTACTATTGAATCAAATAATTTTGTTTTTCCCAATTTACATCATTCTTAATAGGCAAGATCATAATATAGCAATATCCAAATATAAATCAACTTTCCTTAGTTGAAATTGATTCATGAATCAATTAAATTGCCAACTCAGAAATCTGAGGTAATTACTTAAAAAGGTAACCAAACTTAATACAAATGATGAAACGGCTGCTTTTCATGAAAAATCTTGTCAGCTTTCTCAACAAACTCAAGGTCCATTCATTTTGGTTTGTCTATTCTCGCGTGAAAGTAGTCAAGAAAAAACCAAAACCAGCCTAGCAAAGAACTGAAACTGAAATTCCAGAAGCAGGCAAGCATCACATTTTACTCCATTCCTTCAATCCACGTTTTGGTTTCCTGACGAAGGAACTCAGAACACGTGGTTCAAAGGCATCTTTTTCATTTCCAGACTGCCCTATATTAAATCCCTTTGGTTGATTCGTTTTCATGCAGCAGTGTCTTGGTGAAATTTAGACCATATAGAACTGAGAGAGTGCTTTTGGGGTTTTCACTTTTGCAGGAAATGGCTGCTCAGGAAGACCAAAAGGACATCAAGCTTCCCTCTGATTCGATTCCCGAAGGCTGGGTTCTGGATACCATGGTGCAAGATGATGGTACCGAAGTCCAGGTATTGCTTACTCAATTACTAAGCGTATTTTGTTTATGTTTCATTTGATAACTTTGATCAAATTAACAATTCAAAATGGTTCAACTGATTTAAAGATGAGTACTTGCATGTAGGTATAATCACTTCGTGCGTATCTGATTTGGCCTTCACTAGAAGAGCTCTTTTTTTCTTGTCATTTGACTGCACTAAATAGTGAATCTGGTTCCCTAGATCCTACAAGTATCAAACCTTCAATAATTTGTCTATTATATAGTTTGATCCCACTTAGAAAGTGAATTAAATACGATCTTTACGTTACTAATATTTTTATATCCTTATTTATTATTTGGTACACGATAAAAAAATTCGTTAAGTTCGTTAATCTTGTTAACAATCATTATATACTATCAAAATGTATATAGATAGATCGATCGTTGACATTAACTAAATATAAATTTACACTTGTTTTACATGCATGTATTAACAATACTTTACAGTATTTATGAAGTTATACAAATTAAATTTTTTATCATTATTAATTAAATTAAAAAAATAAGATACGTGTGTCAGATATTTAAATTTCTCATAATATTATACATGATGTTTATATAAATACAAAAGAAGATTATAATTACGACTGAACATAGAATATTATTAAATATTAATACGACTTTTATTTAACTAATTAAGTTGTGATAATGGCAGTGCTACCTTTGTCCACCAACTGATCAGCGTTTCTACACTTACGAAGATCTAATGCGATATGTGAGGTATGCCAAACAGGCCAAGGTTTCCATCTATGCTGATGTAAGTTTCAACTTCTTCTTTTCTTTTCTTTTGGCTTTTATTTACCTACTTCTTAGTTTTGTTAACTTTTACATGCGGGTTAAATTTTTTTACTCATGTTCATGAAAAATAGATCTCATAAATATTAATTAGAAATGCATTAGAAAAGGTCAAAAATTGATCGAAGTGGGTGTATTTTATTGTTATTGAACTGAAACCAAATTGAAGAGATTAAAACCTAATTTTGATTTGTTTTATTTTCTTTTTTCCACCGCCCTACCTCATCAAGTATTGATAAAATTAGGGATATTTTTGTAATGCTATTTCCCTTCCAAAACTATTTTCTCTCATTTTGTATTGCCTTAATAATGATATCTTACGTGTACGTACATGTGTGTATATTGTATTTTTAAAATTAAAATTTGATCAAATGTAAATCCAAGCATAAATAGAATAATTTCTAATAAATATTAGTTTTAAATTTACATAATAAATTAAGATCCTTTTGGTATAATTGAAACTCACAAAAGAAAAAAATTTCAATAACTATATTCAATCCTAGTATATATTCAACTCAATCTCCAATTTATCTCAAGAATATCTAAAGTTTTAGATATGTTCAATTTAGTTTATTTCAATCATATTTAAATTGTAAATGTCTATTTTGCATACATTTTTATTTCGTTTGTATCCGAGTATTTGACTTATTGATTGGTATATGATCTCTTATCTAAAGAGTAAGATTCGAATCTCTTTTTCTCAAATATAAAAAAANTTGCTTTTCTTATTTTATGAAGAGAGAAAATATGATCCATAAATATATATTGCAAGCTATTTAGAATCAGTTTTCTTGTCTGAAAGTTATTTGATGGTAAGATATTGAACCTAATCTGAATTAGAAGAGAATGGACTATATACATGGCTGACTCCTACCTAACTTTGGTTCAAGGGGGATGATTCTATAAAGTACAAACTTTGGCCAAAAGTAGATTTTATATATTGTTATGTTATTCAATAGCTTTGACTACTTAAGTTGACCATAGAATTAAAAATAGCAGCCAATACTGTATTGGACAGGAGAATTTCTCCACTCACTCTTTTGGTTCAAAGATGTAATCAGTAAATACCGCCCTAAACGACTACGTTTTCACCAAATTCTTATGAAAGCCTAAAATTCCAAATCATATATTGATGGTCTACAAACAAAGCTTCAAGGGTTTGGTAGCTGGGACCAAATTGATCTGAAGGAGCTATGGAAACCCTCCCTCAACTCCCACAAGACATTATTGTCAATATACTGTCGAGGCTACCAGTCAAATCTCTGCTACAATTCAAGTGTGTGAGCAAGCCATGGCGGTCTTTGATCTCCGATCCTCATTTTGCTAAACTACAGCTCACCCAATCACAGAGGAACGGTAACTTTAGCAGCCAGAGAGTTCTTCTCATTACTGAGCCTCCAGAATCAGCAGCCTGTGAAGCTTCTGGTGATGATGATGACAGCAAATTAATTTTGAAACTTGAGTATCCGACGGCAATGAAGCGGACTCCTGACTCTGATGAATTGATGGATGGCCAGGTCGACTTGGGAGGGTCTTGCAATGGCTTGGTATGCTTAGTCTTTGAGAATGATCGCGTCTTCTTATTGAATCCAACAATTAGAGAAACCAAGGAATTGGCAAAGCTTAATGCTTTTGATCGAATGGGTACGTTCTCTTATGGTTTTGGCTTTGATTTCTCAACTAATGATTACAAAGTTGTTAGAGCTGCTCGCCCTTCTAGTGAGGATGATGCTTCTAGTGAGACTGAAGTAGAAATTCTGGAATTGAAGAGTAACATTTGGCGAAGGATTGAAGGCTTTAAGTCTGGTATCGAAATAGAAGGACCGGGGATTTTTCTCCATGGAGCGTTGTATTGGCTAGGGGAAAAAGAAAGTGACGGTCTAGAAATAGTAAATGTCATCGTCTCATTTCAATTAGCAGAAGAGAAATTCCAGCTGATGCCACTACCAGATCAGATTGAAGAGAGCAATGATTCGAGAGTTTTGGGGGTTTCTGGAGATTGCCTGTGCCTGTTTAATGGATGCGGTGAACGTTATTTTGAGGCATGGCTCTTGAAAGATAGCAACAAGTCATCGTGGACTAGATTGTTCGGTGTCCAGAGGGACCTTGTTCCAAGACATAGATACTGGGAAAAGGCATTATGTTACACAAAATCTGGTAAAGTTGTAATAGATTATGGTGGGCGGTGCTTAGTCTGGTATGATCCAAAAGAAAAGACATCAAAAACTTATACTTCGCGCAGTAATTGGGGTTGGTTTGATCCAGCTATCTATAACGAAAGCCTGATTTCACCGAATTGTTATGATGCCTAAAATTTTATTTAAGAAGCCTTCAAAGAGGCAAGTCAATTGTAAGGTGAGACAAGTTGCTTCTTCTCCCATTTCTATTATGTTATTGTGGTTAAATATGCAACAGCTACATAAAAAAGGGGTGCGTCTTTTCTTTGTAAGTATGCTAAGAAGTAGAAGATCTGTTTTAGCCAAATTCAATTGATTTATTGTTCAGGTAAGAAATTTGGCTAGGAAAGGATGGGTTGCACCGGTTTTCCGAAGAGAATATGGAATAGTAAAATCCTAATCTGCAATTACAGAAAAAGAAAAATTCAATAGAAAAAAAATGTGCTCCTAGTCTGGAAGATCATTAATCCCTAATTCAGCCTCTTGGACAAAAGCTTGATTAATGTTGGGTAAACTGCTCGACAGGTCCTCAACATAGTCAAAGTTTGAAAATTAGTGCCATCTTCTCTTATTTGAACAAATTAACTTCCTGTGCTTTAAATATTCGCTTGAAAATTAACCCAATAGTAAAAAAAAAAAGCATGGTCTTGTGAAGGACCAGAAACAGTGGACTTTATACATGGCTTCCCCTATACACATCTCTATTTGCCTCTCACATCTGGTTAATAATAATCAATTGAAAGTGGACGATTCTGTTGTCTTTACCGTAGAATTATATTAGTTAATAGCTTTATGACTCGTTCAATTCGTCTCCCACGTGCAATTACTACTTCAAAGGGGAGCTGCTGATCATTGAATTAAAAAAATATAGTAGCCATTCTTATTTTGACAGGGAATTTTTTTCTAAAATGCTTTGGTTCAAGAGCTGTTGAACCTTTCCACCAATGACAAATTAAATCCCATAACATTGATATTTGATAGCGTACAATGTAAGCTTCAAGGTAAATAAGAATACGTGATTTAGCTATTTAACTTAAGGGTTATCCAAGGAGCAAGGGCAGAACAAAATTAATCTGAAAGGAAGCCATGGAAACACTCCCTCAAGACATTATTGCCAATATACTGTCGAGGCTACCAGTCAAATTCCTGATACAACTAAAGTGTGTATGCAAGCCATGGAGGTCTTTGATCTCTGATCCCCAGTTTGCCAAACTACACCTCAAACAAACACAGAAGAACAGCAACTTTAGCAGGTATAGAGTCCTTCTCATCACTGAACCTCTTGAATCAATAGCCTGTGAAGCTTCGGCAGAAGATCTCGATGATGAAAGCAAACTGATATTGGAACTTGAGTATCCGTCGGCTATGAAGAAGACTCCTGACTCTGATGATTTGGTGGACGGTTGGCTTGATTTAGGAGGTTCTTGTAATGGCTTGATATGTGCAGTCTTTGAGCATGAGCGCATCTTCTTATGGAATCCAACTATTAGAGAAGCCAAGGAATTGGCAAACCTCAACGCTTTTGATCCAAAGGCTTCCTTCTCTTACGGTCTTGGCTATGATTTCTTAACCGATGATTACAAAGTAGTTAGAGCTGCTCGTCCTTCTACCGCTAATGCTTCAAACGAAACTGAAGTCGAAGTTTTGGCGTTGAAAAGTAACAATTGGCGAAGGGTTCAAGGCCTCCAATCTGGCACAGAAATTGAAGGACCTGGGCTTTTCTTCCATGGAACATTGCATTGGTTAGCAGCAAGAGAAACTGGCCTCAAAAAAATTTATGTAATTGTTGCATTTCACATGGTAGAAGAGAAATTCTATGAACTGGTGCCGGTACCAGATCATGTTGAAGAGAGCAAAGATAACACACTGGTTTTGGGGATTTCAGGAGATTGCCTATGCCTGTTCTATGGATACGATTGTGAAAATGTTTTTGAGGCATGGCTGTTGAAGGAATATGGCATCAAGTCGTCATGGAGTAGATTGTTCAGTGTCCACAGAGACATCTTGCATGGATATAAATACTGGGAGAATGCATTATGCTATACAAAAACTGGTAAAGTTTTAATAGATTATGATGGAAGGGAATTAGTCTGGTATGATCCTAAAGAAAAGACATCAAAAACTTTTACTCCAGGCAATCACTGGGATTGGTTTCAACCAGCTATCTATATTGAAAGCCTGGTTTCGCCAAATTGTTATGGTGCAACCAATGTATAGACACAACTATGCATAACACTTAGTTAATGAGGAAACGTTCAAAGGGGCGAACAAATTATGAGGCGAGGCAAGCTACCCTCCTTTATTCTTACACTTATTGTTGATGCAACAGCAACCGTTGTTAACTGGAACCTTTTTTTTTCTTTTATAATTTCTGCATAAAGGCCTTGGCTTTATAGTGCATATATATTTTCTGTTTTGCTATATGCTAAGAAGTTGAAGATTTGGTCGTCTAAAGTCAGTAGATGTGTTGTTCAGGTAATAAATTTGGCTAGGAAAGGAGATTTTGCAGAGAATTTCCTTGTTTGATGTGGGACTGTGTAACATTAAAATTGAAGTGGTTGTTAATTATTTAGATTCCTGATTCTCCTTTAGCTTCTTATTATAATTTGTTGAAAAATTCAAATTGTATCTGTTGACCAATGCCAAGGAACAAAAATTATGAATTAAGTTGGTATAATGGACATTTTGAAGTTAATATATAGATCACCCCATGCAGTCCATTGATAAACTCCAAGTTAACAACAAAATTCCTTTTGGGGGCCGTGTGGGGGTGCCTTAATGCCTTGCTTTGTTGCTGGTGGGTTGTATTGTTTTGGCCAAATAAGCTTGATTTATATGGGTGGTCAAAATTAGGAAATCAGTGCATTTTCTTTTATTTGAAGACATTAATTTCATGTACTTCGATATCGGTGGCAAACGGAGAAATGGTAGTACTAAGTTAATCTAATTTTTTATTTACAGCAGCTAGAAAATCTTTTTTAAAAAACAAAAAAACACCATGGTCTTGTGAATTACCTCATGTTGGACAAATATAGTATTTTTACTCCCGTAAAAATCTCCATTTTCCTACCACTTGAAAGCGGATGATTCTTCGTTATGGTATTATTGCATTTATTCAATAGCTCTGACAGTTCAATCAATCTCCTTAGAAACATTAATGGATATTTTAATTGTTATAAGATACTCGCAGGTATTCGAACCGGTTATATAAAGTTAAGATACTCTGTAATCGGATTCGAATAGTAATTTCACTATTTATATCAAGTTCGAGTACCATTCTTTAGGTACTCAATATCCGAATCCAATTATGATTTATGTTTAAACCAAACTGTGTATCGTGTCCATAGGCTTAGCTCTCGCCTTGGATTAAACCTTGGAGATGAATGTTTAAGTCCAAACTCAATTCTGGCTCAATTCGAAAACATGATCATATTAATAAAATTAAATTATAAATACATTTACAAATATAAATAAAAAATTAATATAATAATATTTTAAATATATTAATAATAAATTTAATTTAAATGAATGGACTGAATCTATACTTAAATTTTAAGATATCAACCAAGTTTGACCATAAATACCTAGCCATAGAGAGTATATTTTTGAAGTGGCAATTACATAGTTCACTAGTTGAGTCATTTTGTTAGTTTTGAGATGTGTTTCAAGTGGCTTAAAACATTATAAATCTTAATTAATGTTGGTTTTGTTAGCTTTAATTAGGAAAATTTATTAATAAAGAGTCACTAAAATAAAGATCTCTCGTTTTCTTATTTGCATCAAAATTCTTATATTCGATATTATTCGACTCAATAATTAAATTTATCTGGAATTGTATCAGATTTTAAACAATTGATAAACGAGTTGAAATATTTATTTAATAATATATTTTTGCTTAAGGTTAATTTAGTTGTAAGATCTTAATCACATTGCAATTTATTTGCTTTAAACTTCTTGCTTGAATGGCCTTACCAAAGGGCCTACCTTAGATTCAAGTTTCAATCTTTTCTTTGTGCCTTTATATATTTTTATTAATATCAATATAAAATATATCTCAAAAATATTAATGAGAAATGCTATTGAAAAGGCCAAAAATTAAACAAAGTGGGTGTATTTTATTGTTATTGAACTCAAACCGAAATAAAGAAAATAAAACTTAATTTTAATTTTTTTTTAAATTTCTCTTTTTTGCACTATGCTACCTCGTCAAGTATCGATGAAAGTAGGGATTTTGTAATATTATTTTCATTCCAACTAGATGCTCAAATTTTGCATTACCTTAGTAGTGATATCTCACATATATGCATGTGTTCATATATATTTTTGAAAATGACGTTTTCAAATTCAAATCTCAGCATAAACAGAAGTTCTAATATATATTATTTCTAAATTTACATGGTGAATTAAGATACTTTTGGTATAATTGATTCTCATAAAAAAAATTCAAACAACTATATTCAATTCTATTCGGACTCACTTATAGTGTAGAAGAGAACTGTCTTTTAAAGTACTCATAAACCTCATTTCAGACAATCTTCGGGTGTTCTATTCACTTCTTTTTTACATTCAACCTAAAGATCATATTACATTATGTTTGAAACTTGGCCTTACAGTGACAACCTTTGCGTTTCTATCTCCGCTCTTAATCCATTTAACTCAATATTTTTATCTCTAATTTGACTCTTTATTGTAGTGCGCTATCCATAATTCTTTAGTCAACTCCTTTTTCTTCTTCAATTTGACCTCACTCAACTCCCTCTTATCCCCTATCACTTCAATATCCTCAATTTCATCCTACTTTAACATTTTTCATCACCCATCCTAAACTCTTTCTTATTCCATTTATTTGAAAAAGACTTCAACTTAATTAACTTTACTTTCACATAGAACCCTAGTCTATTGGTACCTGTGTATGATCTCTAATTTTGTTACACTACTTCCACAAAGCCTTATTCGAGAATCAACAATCTAATACCTACAAGGGTTTTTTACCCCAATTGTATCCATTAAAACTCAACATGATAAGGGCAACGGTATGAAGCTGATCTATTCAAGGAGATTTGGCATAATGGACTGAAGGTGTCCATCCAATTTGAAAAGACTAAAAACTAATCAATTCTACTTATTTTTTACTCTACCCCTGCATGTGTCCCTTCATGGATTGACTTTCTTCTTCTTTAAAATGTTATCCTATCCCAAAATCTTGCTATATTCATATTGAGTTTCTGGTTTAGAAACCACACTCTATTAAGCATAGTGCAAACTCATCTTACTTTGTGTAAAGTTTCAAACCTCACACAACTATTCTTCTTCCCCAACTTACTCCTCTTCGCCACAATAAACAAATCAACAACATTTTCGTACTTTTCAAAGATATTGCCCAACCAACGCTTATGAATTTGGTCTAGAATATTGTTAACAGACACCGAAACCTCCCTTCTATAATTATGTAACTTTCCTTAGTTGAAATTGAATAAATTAAGATTTCCAACTCAGAAACTTGAGGTATTTACCTTAAAAAGTTAGTCAACCATAATTCAAATCATGAAACGGTTGTTTTTCTCAAGCACAACTATAAAAAAATCTCATCAGCTTTTTCACCAAACTCAAGCTAGGTCCATTCATTTTTATTATGATTTATCACATCCCAATCTGATAGGGATTCATTGGCCACCTTTTCTTGCTCACTCACATCCCCACAAAACTTCTCTGTTTGCTCTTCCTACCTTTTGTTGCTTGATTTTTCTAAACAACCTCAACTTTTTATATTTTAGTTCGCTTAAGAGAGACAAATCTGATGGTAGAATATATTGATCCAATTCCTTCAGCTACGTTGCTGAAGATAGGACTTTGAATAAGGCTTCATTTTTTTGTCTATTCCTTTTCCCTCACTAGCCCATCTATTCGGCCTTCATTCTCATCACTCTTGGGGCTCACTAATGTCTTCCTTTCACTAGATTCCTTAAGCCCATTATCACTTCTTGGGCTTCCTTAATCAGCTTTTTTTTTTCTTTAATTCGACCTCACTTAACTCCCTCTTATCCCCCTCTCACTTCAATCTCCTCAATTTCAATATCTAAGGCTTTAATTTTTTTCATTAGCCATCCTAAACAGTCCCAAGTCCATTACTTCAAAAATGACTAACTTACGCAACTTTACTTTTATACAAAACCTTGGTCTACTGATAACTGCGTATGATCTCCAATTTTCCTGCACTACTTCCGCAAAAACCTATTTTGTATCAACAACCCAAATACCTTAAAGGGTTTTGGACCCCAATTCTATTCATTAGAACTCAGCATAATAAGAAAATGGTTTAAAGCTTATCTATTCAAGGAGAATTGGCAAATTGGACTAATTAAAAGTACCCATCCAATCGAAACAAACTAAAAACCAACCAATTCTACTTGTCTTTTAATCCACCCCTGTGCCCTTTGCTAAACTGACTTTCTTCTCCTTTAATGTGTTGTCTTGTCCCAAAATCTTGCCATATTCATATTTAGTTTCTAATTTAAAAACCACATCCCATTAAGCATAGTACAAACTCTTTTTGCTTGATGTAAACTTTCAAAGCTGACAAAACCATTCTTCTTCCCTAGCATACTCCTCATCTTTGCAATAAACACATTAACAACATTTTCATACTTTTAAAGAAATTGCCCAACAAACACTAATGCATTTGTTTTGGAATATTGTTGACAAACACCATAGCTGCCCTCCTAAAATGAAACTTTCCCTAGTTGAAATTGAATCAATTAAGATTGCCAACTTAGAAACTTGTGGTAATTACTTTAAAAAGTTAACCAATTTTAATTCAAATAATGAAACGACTGTTTTTCTCCAGCACAACTATAAAAAAATCTCATCAACTTTCTCACCAAACTCAGGGTCCATTCATTTTATTATGATTTATCACATCCCTATTTGACAGGGATTTATTAGCCAACTTTCCTACTCACTCTCATCCCCACAAAGGCTTCTCTATTTTCTCGTCTTGCTTTTCTCCTTTGTTGCTCCATTTTTCTTACCATAATCCTTTTCACCACTTCACTTAACAAACTCAACTTTCTATTTTTTTGTTTGCTTAAGAAAGGTAGATTTGATTGTGAAATATCTTCATCCAATTCCTTCAACTCTGTTGTGGAAGGTAAGACTCGAATTGGGCTTCCATTGGATCGATTTTTTCCTCCCCCTTTATTCCCCACTATTCCATCTATTCGGCTTTAATTCTTAACTCTCTTGGGGCTCGATATTATCCTCCTTTTATTAGGTTCTTGAAACCCATTATCACTTCTTGGGCCTTTAGATTTTCAACCCAAACCACTCCTTCATATATCTCTTTCTCCCTGATTTCACTACAGATCCTTTTTCCTCTTTAATATTTTGTAACCTTTCTTTTTCCACCTTTCTCGTTGCCCCAATAGTATCCTCATTAGTTAGGACATAGTTTGTTCATTCCCCTTTCATTCTCCTTTTGCTTCTGTGAAAGCGTCAGATTTCAGTTCACCAAAGTCAACCGCACGCTTGAATTTTGAACTCTTCATGCTATGATTCCACGTTTGAATCCTGAACTCAACATGCTCTGTCCTAGTGTCGCTTGTGCCTATTGATAAAACCAAGAGGTGGTGGCCACCACCTCTTGATTTTTAATTTTATTTATAATTATATGTATAAAATTTGATATATATATATATATTTATATATAAATTATAATTATTTTTATAATTATCTTTTAATTGGTTCATATCTAAAATTCTAAATGTGTCACTACTATTTATTCTACTTATTGTTTCTTTGTACCTAACTTCTCCACGTGTTAAATAGATTTCAACCTTCTTATTTCCCAATTCCACTACATATTCCATATTCTACATGAAAACCGAGCCCCATTTCTCTTCTGCATCCTAGTGCACCTTATTTTTCCTCCTAGTCCAACTATGTGTCGGTAGACTCCTCCTGCCGTAATTTCCTGCACTTGACTGTAGAAGACCTTCTTTCCAGTTTCCATTTTGATCACCTCCTCTATTTTGTCCTTTATCTCTGTCACTATAGGGATAGAGCCACAAAAATAGTTATCACCATTCATTGTTTTGCCTCCACCGCCAACAACTCCCCCCAACACGTCACCACATTCACAAATGTCTCATAAGTCCATGCATGTAAACTTGACAATTCATGTTATCATGTCGTAAACGTGTCAGACACGATTAAACACAAAACACGTTAAGGCTAAACACGAACATGACACATTTAATATTTATGTCTCAAATTTAAAACATGTACACATACACGTTTAATGCACGTGTAACACGACACGACACGATTAATACGTTTATTAAACGTGTCAATATATGACACGACACGATTAATAACACGTTTAACACGATTAACACGTTTAACACGTTAAATAAAAATATTTATAATTAAATATAATTTTATTATTTAAATTTAAAATCTATAATTATAAAAATAATTATAATAAAACAAAAATAATAATAACATCAAATAATCACCAAAAGTTAGAAATTATAGTTGAGCATGTATAATTACATTATACCCTTTATAAAATTAAAAAAACTTATTAAAATAATTATTTAAAATTATTTATATAAGGTTAAAATAGTTTTTAACTATTAATTTTTAATAAGTTAATAAATGTGTCACGTATACACGTTTAAACACGATAACACGATTAAACACGATAACACGATTAAGTAAATGTATTTAAACGTGTTTGTCGTTTCGTGTCTTAACGTGTCAAACACAATTAGATACGAAACACGTTAAGACTAAATTCAAAACTTGTTTAACCCGTATATTCTCGTGTCTTGTTAACGTGTTGTGTTCAAAATTGTCAGGTCTACATGCATGGATCAGTATACCATTGACTGACGACCACTTTTTTACAACTGTGTGCTATATTTTTCTGTCCACCTCTCCAACTTAGTGAATCACCATTTAAGCCACCTCCATTCATCTTTCTCCAACATATTCAATTCTTCTTTATCAGTGAAAGTCAGCAAGAAATGCCTTGGAGAAATACCCTTTACTGACACTCAAATATGCCTCTCCATCCTTAGCTTGTCAATTAATATCGCAACCTCACTTTCTTCTTTGGTTTTCCCTACCACCAAACCTTCCAACCAATGTAAAATTTCGCCACTTAAAACCCCTTTACACCTCTTGTTAATTTGAGCACTCTTCTCGTTCATTGAGTGTGATTCCACACTAGTGTTTTTGGCTCCTAGCAGCACTAGTGCGTATGACCTACACAATGCTTTGGTCTGTTTTGGTTATTGGTGGCCTTCATATATATGATTAGTCGATAATTGATTTGTTTGCATATGATAACAAAGATTGGACACGTAATATGAAAAAAAGTGGGGTAAAAAAATCTAACTATAAAGTAAGAATTTTTAAGTTTTCACAATATAAAAATTAAAAAATAAAAAAAATACTATTAAAATAAGTATAGTTGAAACTCAAAGGGATAAAAGTGTAGTAATACTGATTACAATATTTTTCTATATATTTTTTATTTTAGAGGAAGGGAAATTTAAATCCAATTAATAGAGTATGAAATACATAGACTTGCTATTGAATCAAATAATTTTGTTTTTCCCAATGTACATCATTCTTAGTAGGCAAGATCATTGTAGACACCTATTTCAAAAAAATCAAAAAAATAAATAATAATGAAATATAATAAAAAAATAAAAAAACAAGAAATAAATTTTTTTTAAAAAAGAAGAAGAACAGGAAAGGTTTGAGTGTGCTCAGTCCCTTCTCCAGTCCATCATTACAAGGCATTAATGCCCCTGAAAGGTAGCCGGATTTAGGGAAAAATGGTCACCTCTGGCTACCAACTCCCCTTTGTGCCAGAGACATGTGAAATCATGCTCAGAAGAGCATGATTTCACCTCTTGATTGTCCAATTTTTTGGACAATCTAGTTCTTAAAAGGGGGGAAGAGGAGCAAAACAAAAAGATAGAAAAAAAAAACAGAAAGAAAATGTTTAAAAAAAATCTTATTTTCTTCAAACAACCGAGACCTGCAAATCCAAAATACCCTAGTGTTCTACCAGCAGATTTCCTTGGCCACAATAACAAAAGATCAAAAATCAAAATAAACACAACACAAAAAAAAAAAAGAGATTAGATCTGGTGAGGGGCGGATTTGGGTGTGAAGGAGAGAGTTGATTTTGGAGGGTGGGAGAAAGAGAGTAAGTGAGGGGCATCGGTTGGGAGAAAGAGGGTCGAATCGGCACCGATTAAAGAATGAGGAAGAAGAGAGAGAAGGAGGCCGGCGGCTAAGGAGAAAAAGAAAGAAAAAGAAGGAAGGAAAAGAAACCAAGAGAGAAAAGAGAAAAAAGAAGAAAAATAGAAGAAGAAGAGAGAAAAAGGGGGGGTCGGGCTAAGAAAGAAGAAAGAGAAAGATAAGAAAAAAAAAAGAATGAAAAAAAAAGAGGAAGAAAGGTTCAAACGGCATTGGGTCCCTTAAAAAAGGGAAAGACTTTTCCTTTTGGGCCTTCAACAGCCCAATTGATTGAAGGACTTGGTGAGCTATACACAAATTGTTTGGGTTATTATTAAAACCCAAATAAGGTAAAAATCTAACCCCATTTCTTTATGAATGCATTATGAATTATGTTGCTTGGGTTTGGTCCAATTCATTAGGTTAAATATGTAATTAGATGGCATAAATTAAGCTAAATTACTTAGTATAGTGTCCTAAGGTTTATTTTAGATAATATTTTAAAGTATAGTATAAATATTAAAAAAAAAAAGAGATGTTTAAATAGAAGAAAATATTTATAGTATAAATATATTTAGATACTCAAATATATATATACGTGATGAAAATATAATTATTATAAAAAAATAAAAAAAAATAAATTTATATAATGTTCGAGACGGATTCTCACCGAAGTGTCGGGATAAATCCGAATTCTATACTCTAGTACCTATTAACTCAAATAATCATTGTTAAAAAAAATAATATATATTTTAAAAATAAATAAAGTTCGAGATGGATTCTCACCGAAGCATTGAGATGAATCCGAATTCTATACTGTAATACTCATTAACTCAAATAATCAGTGTAAAAAAATAACATACATCAAAAAAAATATATACATAACAATAAATATATGAACAAGGTAATAAATCATTTTAAATTATTAAACACGTTTATCGCATGAATAACGAGCTAACTAAATCAATAAACGCGTTCATGTAGATATCATCATTTTTATCCTGTCATAGCATGCAACGTTTATCTTATTAATGGGGCAAAAATTTCGATGATGAGATTTCCTCGAAGAGCTTGTAGAGACGAATTCTTCAGAGGATACTCCTAGGTAAGGAAAATTTCAAGACTTCACCAAAGCGTTGGGATAGTTTTCGAATGATTTTTCAATAAAAGATTATAGATCCCATCATTTAAAATTGAATAAATCATAACATCATTTGCAATTGCATCATGTGCACCGTGAAACCAAATAAAAAATTCAATCAAATAACATAATAAAGAATTAATTAATAAGAAGGATTAAGGGAACATAGGAATAGAGTCAAGGTAGGTTACAATAGGATAACTTAAGATTAAATGGTACCGTTTGAGGAACAGGCGTCATGGAGGTACTAACCCTTCTCCGTGAGTAACTACATTCCCGAACCTATCTTTGAAAAGTGTGGACTAGTTCTCGTTCTGTCAACAGATTTAAAATTAATTTTGAACTTTTTCAATTAGAATCGAGTTAATAGGTGACCAATCACACTTAAATAAAAAAGATTGGTGGCGACTCCTAAACATTTATTTTCGCTCGCGTCCAGCGGACGGGTTCCCGGACCCGCACGTTACGACAATCATAATATAGCAATATCCGAATATGAATCAACTTTCCTTAGTTGAAATTGATTCATGAATCAATTAAATTGCCAACTCACAAATCTGAGGTAATTACTTAAAAAGGTAACCAAACTTAATACAAATCATGAAACGGCTGTTTTTCATGAAAAATCTTGTCAGCTTTCTCAACAAACTCAAGGTCCATTCATTTTGGTTTGTCTATTCTCGCGTGAAAGTAGTCAAGAAAAAACCAAAACCAGCCTAGCAAAGAACTGAAACTGAAATTCCAGAAGCAGGCAAGCATCACATTTTACTCCATTCCTTCAATCCACGTTTTGGTTTCCTGACGAAGGAACTCAGAACACGTGGTTCAAAGGCATCTTTTTCATTTCCAGACTGCCCTATATTAAATCCCTTTGGTTGATTCGTTTTCATGCAGCAGTGTCTTGGTGAAATTTAGACCATATAGAACTGAGAGAGTGCTTTTGGGGTTTTCACTTTTGCAGGAAATGGCTGCTCAGGAAGACCAAAAGGACATCAAGCTTCCCTCTGATTCGATTCCCGAAGGCTGGGTTCTGGATACCATGGTGCAAGATGATGGTACCGAAGTCCAGGTATTGCTTAATCAATTACTAAGCGTATTTTGTTTATGTTTCATTTGATAACTTTGATCAAATTAACAATTCAAAATGGTTCAACTGATTTAAAGATGAGTACTTGCATGTAGGTATAATCACTTCGTGCGTATCTGATTTTGCCTTTACTAGAAGGGCTCTTTTTTCCTTATCATTTGATTGCACTTAATACTGAATCTGGTTGCCTAGATCCTATAAATATCAAACCTTCAATAATTTGTCTATTATATACTTTGATCCCACTTAGAAAGTGAATCAGATACGATCTTTACGTTACTAATATTTTTATATCTTTATTTATTATTTGATACACGATAAAGAAATTCGTTAAGTTCGTTAATCTTGTTAACAATCATTATATACTATCAAAAAGTATATAGATAGATCGATCGTTGACATTAACTAAATATAAATTTACACGTGTTTTACATGCATGTATTAACAATACTTTACAGTATTTATGAAGTTATACAAATTAAATTTTTTATCATTATTAATTAAATTAAAAAAATAAAATACGTGTGTCAGATATTTAAATTTCTAATAATATTGTACATGATATTTATATAAATACCAAAGAAGATTATAATTACGACGGAACATAGAATATTATTAAATATTAATACGACTTTTATTTAACTAATTAAGTTGTGATAATGGCAGTGCTACCTTTGTCCACCAACTGATCAACGTTTCTACACTTACGAAGATCTGATGCGATACGTGAGGTATGCCAAACGGGCCAAGGTTTCCATCTATGCTGATGTAAGTTTCAACTTCTTCTTTTCTTTTCTTCTGGCTTTTATTTACCTACTTCTTAGTTTTATTAACTTTTACACGCGGGTTAAATTTTTTTACTAATGTTAATGAAAAATAGATCTCGTAAATATTAATTAGAAATGTATTAGAAAAGTCAAAAATTGATCGAAGTGGGTGTATTTTATTGTTATTGAACTGAAACCAAATTGAAGAGATTAAAATCTAATTTTGATTTGTTTTATTTTCTTTTTTCCACTGCCCTACCTCATCAAGTGTTGATAAAATTAGGGATATTTCTGTAATGCTATTTCCCTTCCAAAACTATTTTCTCGCTTTGTATTACCTTAATAATGATATCTTACGTGTACGTATATGTGTGTATATTATATTTTTAAAATTGAAATTTGATCAAATTTAAATCCAAGCATAAATAGAATAATTTCTAATAAATATTAGTTTTAAATTTATATAATAAATTAAGATCCTTTTGGTATAATTGAAACTCACAGAAGAAAAAAATTCCAATAATTATATTCAATCCTACTATATATTCAACTCAATTTCCAATTTATCTTAAGAATTCTAAAGTTTTAGATATGTACAATTTAGTTTATTTCAATCGTTTTTAAATTGTAAATGTCTATTTTACATACATTTTTATCCGAACATTTGACTCATTGATTGAGGCATGATCTCTTATTTAAAGAGTAATATTCGAATTCTCTTTTTTTTCAATTATATAAAATAAATTACATTTTCATTTGGTTTAGTCGATTGTTTCTTTTTTATTTATCCTCAAATTAATTATACATAACTTTTGGGAGACGGTGGAGAAGGAAGATGGCTTTGGACCAATCAAGAGAGAAGGGCATAGCTCAAATCCTTTGGCTGGCATTAAGATAAGAGACATCAAGGGCAAATCTGTTGTGACGTCTGACTGAAGTTAGCAAAATGTTATGTTGAATAATAAGTGGATTGTCTTTTCCATTTCCGAATGCTTTGGTCCTGTGGTGATTTCCGCATATATTTTCGTTTCTTAAGTGTCTTTGAAGTTGAAGTCTGAATGACTAAATACTATTGTATGTACTCTGTTTAATTATCAGTTTGCCTTTTGTTTCGGTTATGTTTTTCTTTATTTTCGGGTTTGCTTTTCTTATTTTATGAAGAGAGAAAATATGATCCATAAATATATATTGCAAGCTATTTAGAATCAGTTTTCTTGTCTGAAAGTTATTTGATGGTAAGATATTGAACCTAATCTGAATTAGAAGAGAATGGACTATATACATGGCTGACTCCTACCTAACTTTGGTTCAAGGGGGATGATTCTATAAAGTACAAACTTTGGCCAAAAGTAGATTTTATATATTGTTATGTTATTCAATAGCTTTGACTACTTAAGTTGACCATAGAATTAAAAATAGCAGCCAATACTGTATTGGACAGGAGAATTTCTCCACTCACTCTTTTGGTTCAAAGATGTAATCAGTAAATACCGCCCTAAACGACTACGTTTTCACCAAATTCTTATGAAAGCCTAAAATTCCAAATCATATATTGATGGTCTACAAACAAAGCTTCAAGGGTTTGGTAGCTGGGACCAAATTGATCTGAAGGAGCTATGGAAACCCTCCCTCAACTCCCACAAGACATTATTGTCAATATACTGTCGAGGCTACCAGTCAAATCTCTGCTACAATTCAAGTGTGTGAGCAAGCCATGGCGGTCTTTGATCTCCGATCCTCATTTTGCTAAACTACAGCTCACCCAATCACAGAGGAACGGTAACTTTAGCAGCCAGAGAGTTCTTCTCATTACTGAGCCTCCAGAATCAGCAGCCTGTGAAGCTTCTGGTGATGATGATGACAGCAAATTAATTTTGAAACTTGAGTATCCGACGGCAATGAAGCGGACTCCTGACTCTGATGAATTGATGGATGGCCAGGTCGACTTGGGAGGGTCTTGCAATGGCTTGGTATGCTTAGTCTTTGAGAATGATCGCGTCTTCTTATTGAATCCAACAATTAGAGAAACCAAGGAATTGGCAAAGCTTAATGCTTTTGATCGAATGGGTACGTTCTCTTATGGTTTTGGCTTTGATTTCTCAACTAATGATTACAAAGTTGTTAGAGCTGCTCGCCCTTCTAGTGAGGATGATGCTTCTAGTGAGACTGAAGTAGAAATTCTGGAATTGAAGAGTAACATTTGGCGAAGGATTGAAGGCTTTAAGTCTGGTATCGAAATAGAAGGACCGGGGATTTTTCTCCATGGAGCGTTGTATTGGCTAGGGGAAAAAGAAAGTGACGGTCTAGAAATAGTAAATGTCATCGTCTCATTTCAATTAGCAGAAGAGAAATTCCAGCTGATGCCACTACCAGATCAGATTGAAGAGAGCAATGATTCGAGAGTTTTGGGGGTTTCTGGAGATTGCCTGTGCCTGTTTAATGGATGCGGTGAACGTTATTTTGAGGCATGGCTCTTGAAAGATAGCAACAAGTCATCGTGGACTAGATTGTTCGGTGTCCAGAGGGACCTTGTTCCAAGACATAGATACTGGGAAAAGGCATTATGTTACACAAAATCTGGTAAAGTTGTAATAGATTATGGTGGGCGGTGCTTAGTCTGGTATGATCCAAAAGAAAAGACATCAAAAACTTATACTTCGCGCAGTAATTGGGGTTGGTTTGATCCAGCTATCTATAACGAAAGCCTGATTTCACCGAATTGTTATGATGCCTAAAATTTTATTTAAGAAGCCTTCAAAGAGGCAAGTCAATTGTAAGGTGAGACAAGTTGCTTCTTCTCCCATTTCTATTATGTTATTGTGGTTAAATATGCAACAGCTACATAAAAAAGGGGTGCGTCTTTTCTTTGTAAGTATGCTAAGAAGTAGAAGATCTGTTTTAGCCAAATTCAATTGATTTATTGTTCAGGTAAGAAATTTGGCTAGGAAAGGATGGGTTGCACCGGTTTTCCGAAGAGAATATGGAATAGTAAAATCCTAATCTGCAATTACAGAAAAAGAAAAATTCAATAGAAAAAAAATGTGCTCCTAGTCTGGAAGATCATTAATCCCTAATTCAGCCTCTTGGACAAAAGCTTGATTAATGTTGGGTAAACTGCTCGACAGGTCCTCAACATAGTCAAAGTTTGAAAATTAGTGCCATCTTCTCTTATTTGAACAAATTAACTTCCTGTGCTTTAAATATTCGCTTGAAAATTAACCCAATAGTAAAAAAAAAAAGCATGGTCTTGTGAAGGACCAGAAACAGTGGACTTTATACATGGCTTCCCCTATACACATCTCTATTTGCCTCTCACATCTGGTTAATAATAATCAATTGAAAGTGGACGATTCTGTTGTCTTTACCGTAGAATTATATTAGTTAATAGCTTTATGACTCGTTCAATTCGTCTCCCACGTGCAATTACTACTTCAAAGGGGAGCTGCTGATCATTGAATTAAAAAAATATAGTAGCCATTCTTATTTTGACAGGGAATTTTTTTCTAAAATGCTTTGGTTCAAGAGCTGTTGAACCTTTCCACCAATGACAAATTAAATCCCATAACATTGATATTTGATAGCGTACAATGTAAGCTTCAAGGTAAATAAGAATACGTGATTTAGCTATTTAACTTAAGGGTTATCCAAGGAGCAAGGGCAGAACAAAATTAATCTGAAAGGAAGCCATGGAAACACTCCCTCAAGACATTATTGCCAATATACTGTCGAGGCTACCAGTCAAATTCCTGATACAACTAAAGTGTGTATGCAAGCCATGGAGGTCTTTGATCTCTGATCCCCAGTTTGCCAAACTACACCTCAAACAAACACAGAAGAACAGCAACTTTAGCAGGTATAGAGTCCTTCTCATCACTGAACCTCTTGAATCAATAGCCTGTGAAGCTTCGGCAGAAGATCTCGATGATGAAAGCAAACTGATATTGGAACTTGAGTATCCGTCGGCTATGAAGAAGACTCCTGACTCTGATGATTTGGTGGACGGTTGGCTTGATTTAGGAGGTTCTTGTAATGGCTTGATATGTGCAGTCTTTGAGCATGAGCGCATCTTCTTATGGAATCCAACTATTAGAGAAGCCAAGGAATTGGCAAACCTCAACGCTTTTGATCCAAAGGCTTCCTTCTCTTACGGTCTTGGCTATGATTTCTTAACCGATGATTACAAAGTAGTTAGAGCTGCTCGTCCTTCTACCGCTAATGCTTCAAACGAAACTGAAGTCGAAGTTTTGGCGTTGAAAAGTAACAATTGGCGAAGGGTTCAAGGCCTCCAATCTGGCACAGAAATTGAAGGACCTGGGCTTTTCTTCCATGGAACATTGCATTGGTTAGCAGCAAGAGAAACTGGCCTCAAAAAAATTTATGTAATTGTTGCATTTCACATGGTAGAAGAGAAATTCTATGAACTGGTGCCGGTACCAGATCATGTTGAAGAGAGCAAAGATAACACACTGGTTTTGGGGATTTCAGGAGATTGCCTATGCCTGTTCTATGGATACGATTGTGAAAATGTTTTTGAGGCATGGCTGTTGAAGGAATATGGCATCAAGTCGTCATGGAGTAGATTGTTCAGTGTCCACAGAGACATCTTGCATGGATATAAATACTGGGAGAATGCATTATGCTATACAAAAACTGGTAAAGTTTTAATAGATTATGATGGAAGGGAATTAGTCTGGTATGATCCTAAAGAAAAGACATCAAAAACTTTTACTCCAGGCAATCACTGGGATTGGTTTCAACCAGCTATCTATATTGAAAGCCTGGTTTCGCCAAATTGTTATGGTGCAACCAATGTATAGACACAACTATGCATAACACTTAGTTAATGAGGAAACGTTCAAAGGGGCGAACAAATTATGAGGCGAGGCAAGCTACCCTCCTTTATTCTTACACTTATTGTTGATGCAACAGCAACCGTTGTTAACTGGAACCTTTTTTTTTCTTTTATAATTTCTGCATAAAGGCCTTGGCTTTATAGTGCATATATATTTTCTGTTTTGCTATATGCTAAGAAGTTGAAGATTTGGTCGTCTAAAGTCAGTAGATGTGTTGTTCAGGTAATAAATTTGGCTAGGAAAGGAGATTTTGCAGAGAATTTCCTTGTTTGATGTGGGACTGTGTAACATTAAAATTGAAGTGGTTGTTAATTATTTAGATTCCTGATTCTCCTTTAGCTTCTTATTATAATTTGTTGAAAAATTCAAATTGTATCTGTTGACCAATGCCAAGGAACAAAAATTATGAATTAAGTTGGTATAATGGACATTTTGAAGTTAATATATAGATCACCCCATGCAGTCCATTGATAAACTCCAAGTTAACAACAAAATTCCTTTTGGGGGCCGTGTGGGGGTGCCTTAATGCCTTGCTTTGTTGCTGGTGGGTTGTATTGTTTTGGCCAAATAAGCTTGATTTATATGGGTGGTCAAAATTAGGAAATCAGTGCATTTTCTTTTATTTGAAGACATTAATTTCATGTACTTCGATATCGGTGGCAAACGGAGAAATGGTAGTACTAAGTTAATCTAATTTTTTATTTACAGCAGCTAGAAAATCTTTTTTAAAAAACAAAAAAACACCATGGTCTTGTGAATTACCTCATGTTGGACAAATATAGTATTTTTACTCCCGTAAAAATCTCCATTTTCCTACCACTTGAAAGCGGATGATTCTTCGTTATGGTATTATTGCATTTATTCAATAGCTCTGACGTACAGTTCAATCAATCTCCCTAAAAACGCTAATGGATATTCTAATTATTACAAGATACTCTTAAGTATTCGAACCGGTTACATAAAATTAAAATACTCTGTAATCGGATTCGAGTAGTAATTTCACTATTTATATCGAGTTCGAGTACTACTTTTTGGGTACCTGATATCCGAATCCAATTATGATTTATGTTTAAACCAAACTGTGTATCGTGTCCGTGGGCTTAGCTTTCGCCTTGGATTAAATCTTGGATATGAATGTTTAAGTCCAAACTCAATTCTGTCTCAATGTGAAAACATGATCATATTAATAAAATTAAATTAGAAATACATTTACAAATATAAATAAAAAATTAATATAATAATATATTTTAATATTTTAATAATAAATTTAATTAAAATGGATGACTGAATCTATACTTAAATTTTAAGATATCAATCAAGTTTGACCATAAATACCTAGCCATAGAGAGTATATTTTTGAAGTGGCAATTACATGGTTCACTAGTTGAGTCATTTTGTTAGTTTTGACATGTGTTTCGAATGGCTTAAAACATTATAAATCTTAATTAATGTTGGTTTTGTTAGTTTAATAAGGAAAATTTATGAATAAAAAGTCACTAAAATAAAGATCTCTCTTTTTCTTATTTGCATCAAAATTCTTATATTCGAAATTATTCAACTCAATAATCTAATTTATCTGGAATTGCATCAGATTTTAAACAACTGATAAACGAGTTGAAATATTTATTTAATAATATATTTTTGCTTAAGGTTATTTTAGTTATAAGATCTTAATCACATTGCAATTTATTTGGTTAGTGGATTAGTGTTTGATAGAATTGATTAATTGTTTAATTTTTATTTTTAACATATAGTTAAATATATTAATTCTTTTTCTTGAGTTAGAATTTGAACTATCAACTGGGGTGTCCATTATATTCTAGCATAAACCCATTTTTAATCCCTACTATTGGTTTGTAAGGGTCTGATCTCCATTTCACTTGGTCCGTAGAAGGGTCGGCCTGATAGGCTCAACATCGTGCGGCCTGTAACAATGAAGTTTTCATTTTTCTTTTTTGTGTGTACCGAAGTGCCCTTCTTCTCTTTCAAACGAATCAAACCCAACCTCTGACTTATCCTCCTTTCTTCTCTGTGCAAAATCCAGCATTTTTGAAACAGAAAACCAATTCTCTATAGCCCAAGGCTTTATGGCAGTAGTTTCAAGTGCTCATTCAACTATCTTCTCCAAAACCTCGCTTTTTCACCACATTAATGGTTTCAAACGCTTCACTTTTTGCTTACCCTTTTCTACTTCTGCTGCTGTTTCTCTTTCTGCTAAGAAGAAGTGGAGACAACCAGTGGCTTCTTCAGTGCTAGAGCTTGGTGGAAACAAAATTGCTAAAGATGGTAAAAAATGCCACTTTCTATGGACTTGGTTTTTTCTGTTATGCTTATTTTTTACTGTTCTTGAATTGGGTCATTTGAATATTTCCTGTTATTGCATTTTAACTAGATGGGTCTATCCGATTCTTGCATTTTCTTTCTCTAGTACTAGTAAATTGTTTTGGGTATTTTATCCCGTGTTTCACTCCGAGTTGGTAAAGGTTTAATTTATTTTGTAATGGACCTAATCGCATTTGTGTGTTGGAGCTTTCAGAATATGCCCTTTGTGTGTCTTTAAGTTGTATATGATAAGAAAGTTAAAATTATGGTGTGATTTGTTATATTTTGGAACGGAAGATATCTATAAGATGGTAAGTGTAGGTGGATTACCCCTTCATGGATGTTGTGAAATAATTGAAAATTTTCAGCAACTAAAATCTATTGCTTGAGTTTTTAGTTTGAATATGTGCATGGTATGTGCTTTGATTTCTTGTTATTGGTGAAATTTTGATTCATGACCACTTTTTTATGCATAGTTTTATGATTGGTTTAGTGTTGTTTGGATGGTGCGATTTGTAGATGTGGTGAGGGATGACCCAACGAACAATGTTCCAGACACGATGTTTTCAAAACTGGGAATGCAGCTCCACAGAAGGAATAACCACCCTCTTGGGATTTTGAAGAATGGAATATATGAGTATTTTGATACTAATTACCCAAACATGTTTGATAAGTTTGATGATCTCTGCCCAATTGTTTCAGTAAAACAGGTATAATGTGGTCCACTATTCCCTGTATTACCTTGCCCTCTTTTATGTTCCTCTGAATTAGCAAATATTATTGGATGGCAAAGGATCAGCTTTTGAGTCTAGATTTTCTATAAATCAATCTTATGCTCTGTTTTAGAATAATTGGTCTAAGATCTTTGAAAAGTTAAAAAAATTTCATCTGAATTTGTATCTGTATGGACTTCAGAGATAAACGAAGCTTGTGTATTAACTTATGAATTATGTAATTTACCATGTAGGCTTGAACCTCTATGTATGTATGTGTGTGTGGGTTAGTGAGTGAGAGGGAGAGAATAGATTTGGGTCAAATATTGAGGTTATAGACAGTTTTCTCTCCTTACAATGTGGCCCATTAAAGCATGTTTTGTTCCACAATACGTGGTCTCTCTAGTCAACTTCTTGAATTGACCATGTGATTTGAATATAATTCAATCTCTCCAATCCAAAAGGCTTTTACATATCCGCATAGCTATTTTTGGGCTCTGCAAGCAGTATGACTAGCCAGTAAGAATATTCTTCTACCCTTAGGTTTTGATTTTAGAGTCGTTCAATTCTGAAGTGTTGGAATGGTGAATGTACTAATTTGCATACTTATATGCAACTTTAACTTCCTCAAATTGAAGTTTAAAGTATATAAGGAAATTTTTCATTCCTATCTAAGCTCATATAATACTCATCAGAATTGTTCAAAATTGTACTTGACAAATTCTGGACCTCTATTGTTGTCCAATTTTATTTGCTCAGAATTGGATTTTCAGTATGCAAAGTTATGCCTCATTTTTTATTTGTGCTCCTCTGAAATGAAGAAACCTTTTGTCATCTATTTGATGAATTAATATCATTTCTCAGTTATGTTATATCTTGCAAAATGTTTGTGAGAACATATATTTATATAGTTATTTATTTATGACAGTAAATCTTCTTGCAGAATTTTGATGATGTCCTGGTGCCTGCTGATCATGTAAGCAGGAGCTATAATGATACATACTATGTTGACTCTCAAACTGTGCTGAGGTGTCATACAAGTGCTCATCAAGCAGAGCTGTTGAGAAGGGGACACACTCATTTCCTTGTAACTGGTGATGTGTACCGTAGAGACTCTATTGATTCTACCCATTACCCTGTGTTTCATCAGGTTTGATTTTGTTGAAAATTTCTTTAATGTTGACTAGCTTTACAAAATTCTCTTCTCTTGGGAAATTGTTCCAAGTACATGGTAATTTTGCATTCCTTGCTACATGCCCAGCACAGCCATCCATATGATGGGCCCTACAATGGGCTCCTGCATGGGTCCACATGATGAACAGCTGTGATTTGACATGTAACATATGTTATAAGATGGCCATGTTCATAAATCAAGGTCCCTTCTTGTTTTTTGCCCCTAAAACATCTGGCCTTTTACCATACAGATGGAAGGGGTTCGTGTTTTTACTCCTGATAATTGGGAGGCATCAGGTCTGGATCCCACATCATATGCAGCTGAGGACTTAAAGAAAAGTCTAGAGGGCCTTGCTCGTCACTTATTTGGTAATTCTTAGAGTCGAAGCTTTTTTGAGGGATTACAATTTTTGCAAATGATGATGCGTATCTGCCACAATGAGATATAGGGATTCAGAAATCATATTCCTTATTGAAGTAAGATCTTTATTTACATCATGAATGCACTATTGGAATTGGCAAGGAGTGGCAATTTTTGTGACAAGAATTCATCGCAGATTTGCATTTTTTTTGGAGATACCATGGAGATATATGTACCAATGTGCAAGATATCTGGACTTATGTGCAATAATAAATTTTTTTATTGAGAGAAGTGTCTAACTAGCTGCTATAAAACTCAGATCACTTGCAAAATTTTATGTAGTTAGTCATCAAAGTGCTTGTGTCTGGGGTTGATCATGTACTTGGTAAGGACTGCTACATGTTAAAGTCAATTAGCCTCAATCTGTTAACATTCCAGGTGCCGTTGAGATGCGTTGGATCGATGCCTATTTTCCATTTACAAATCCTTCTTATGAACTTGAAATCTATTTTAAGGTATTCTCTTAATCCTCTTTTATAGAATAGTGTTAGTGTTTTCTTTAAGCATGACTTATTCAGTCTGAAGAATTTTGTTTGCCTTCTCCATTGCTTACTTTATTGCAATGCTCATGGTCCTTTTGTCAAAAAATTCTACTATGATTGTTTGACAGCAAAAGATTTAGAGGGTGAACAGTATGCTTATTGTTGTAATCATAAATTGTACTAAGCTAAATCAAGATTTGAATGTTCTAATACCTCCTTAACTACATGTATGTACTCTGTGTTACTAGCCCTCATTATTACTTTTATTAATTGACTGTTCAATCTGAATCTTCTTAAATCAATGACTATTTCATGTGGTAACTTTAGCACTGAGTATGACTTACCAGCCACCTACAACAATTGTCAGGAAAAATGGATGGAGGTTTTGGGTTGTGGAGTGATGGAGCAAGAAATATTGAAAAGTAATGGTAGATTAAACAGTGTTGCTTGGGCCTTTGGACTTGGATTGGAGCGGCTTGCAATGGTTTTATTTGACATACCGGATATTCGGCTTTTTTGGTCAACTGATGAACGATTTACCTCACAGGTAGCTCCTGAATGTAGCTCCACGATTTGAAAGTTGAAGTTCTTAAATTTCCAATTTAGTATCTTCATCTAAGCTGGATTTGATTAAGCTACTTGAATGCAGTTTTCCCAAGGCCAAATGGGAGTGAAGTTTAAACCCTTTTCAAAGGTATAAATTAAGAAAATGGTTTATTTTAACCCTTTCCACAGTATATTCTTTTAATAGTTTAGTACTTATTATGGAAGAATGACTTGACACATCAATTGTTTTTGCAGTATCCTCCCTGTTATAAAGACATCAGCTTTTGGATCAATGAATCATTTACTGAGAACAATTTATGTGAAGTTATAAGAGGAATAGCTGGGGATCTTGTTGAAGAGGTATGCAATTTACATCTGTTGGCTAGAAATATCTTCTGAAGACATAAACATGTTCATCTATATGGTAAATTTGCCCAACTGAATGTTATATAGAGTACGTATTATCAGTTTATAAATATTATAAATTATCTGAATGATGGAAAAGGTATTGACAGAGATGAGTGTGTTTGACTGACTTGCTTTATCTCATCCATTATTAACAGAAAAACAGAAAGAATTGATTCAATGGAGTTGAAATAAGTAATATCTCATATGTATGTCTGTTCAGTGGCTCTGAATGGACTCTATTGATTGCTTTCACTTTCTTTGGCCTGGGATGGGAAAGGTTCTTATCTGTTTTTCTGAAAATAAGGTTGCTAGGTTTCTGTGGAGGAAGTCATGTCAACAAAGGACCAAACTAAAGCGGTGGTGGTGTTGGGAAAGTGTAAATGATGTACAAAACAATTTGTTGCTTCTCAAGTTGTTGTTAGGCGAAGACTTTATCGTTGAAGTTTTAAAGAAAATAATAAATGACACTGTGGATTTAAAATAGATGTCCCAATTTTAGATTTCTAGTTTTTCTTTTAATATGACTTATTTTTAACCCACAGCTGGGCTATATAAAACAATTGGGAGTATCCAGTGGAAATGGTTATGTATGCTGGAGTGAATGAGGTGTTCTATAAAAAATAGAAATTATCCATCAGCCAATGTTGTGTCTCAAATGACAGTTACAAAGAAATTTTTGTTCAATAATTTTTTTTAAAGAAAAATGATGAGGATTCAAAGCTTTGGATACTGGTGGTTTTGCATTATAGCTTTATACATATGAGATTGTGATTTCATGGTAAAATATCTTTCTCTGATTCTGTCATAACAATTGTAATTATTTATACTCCCTTACATATTGAAGGCCAGAATGTACAGATTACAGGGAGTAACTATGTTGAACCGATTGATGTTTGTTCAGCCTAGGGGAATGGGGATTTTGTATTTTGTTTTTTCCTTTTGTAGGGTGCTGAGGTTCTTGATTGTTTTTGATGATGTTGAGGGGAACTGGCAGATAAGGGGAAGGCCAGGGAACCCATTCCTTTTGTATAGTTTTTTGAGTTCAGGTATCCTTAGGATGATTCAAGGATGTTATTCTCTAATCCAGGGAATAACAGAGTTGAATCTGCTTGTATGTTGCTACAGAGGCAAATGATTGCTTCCCTCTGTGTTGAATATATCTTAAATTTTCAAAAAAAAAATATATACATATTCAAGACTGGTGTGGATGACTGATTCGTCTGCTAGGATATCTTATTGATGTACAAAGCATATTTTAAATTCTACATGGAAAGGCCTTAAAGCACTACTATCAACAGGTCAATGTTGTACATGATGGAAAGTTTTGTACATGTTTGGCTTTAATTAAACCTAGGTTGTCACATAAATCTTTCAACAATCGTAATATGAAGCATTTGAGGGTCTTTTGTGGTAGGTATGTTCAATAATAATATTTATTTTTGTTACTACCAGGTGAGTTTGATAGATAACTTTCCCAACAAGAAAGGGATGACAAGTCATTGTTACCGGATTACATATCGGTCCATGGAGCGTTCACTCACAGATGAGGAGATTAATGACCTGCAGGTATTGCTGTGCTTTCGTTCTGTGCTTACTATTATTGATATTACTATTACTATAATCTTAAAGTGTTCTTTCAAGGTAAGACAATGTAGTCTAAAATATGTTTATAATTGTGAATGCAGTGGAACGTGAGAGAACAGGTGCAGAGCAAGTTAAATGTTGTCCTAAGATGATCGTTATCGATACCTACACAAAGTGCAAACATATTTTTCTCTATTTGAGTTATAGGTATTGCATCTTGAAAATGATCATACTGCACAGTTTTCAGTTATTTATTGCTGTTGTAAGGTTTTAGGCTGGTTAAGTCATGGAATATACACAAGAATTCTACAATTGTATTCCGTTGACTGTTCCTTGACGATAAAGCATTTTTTTTCATCCTTCTTCTAATAATATTGTCATATATACATTGTTATTTTGCTCTGTGATGAGTATCATTTTTCATTCATTCTAATTTGCTGCTTGCATCCAACCTTTTTTTCTTTTCACCTTTAGGAAATTAAAGAACAGTGTTGAAGAAATTGCGTTGAGCAAAAGTCCTAGATGCATATAGGAACAAAAATTGGCTGGATTATAGGATCTAGTAACATAACATTAAGAAAAAGTTCAGGGAGGGAAAAAGCAAATAATATTTGGCAAAGAATTCAAGATCTCCAATCAGAGGCAGAATTGGGGGGATGTGGTTTTTGTTCTGCGACAAGCCATATCACTACTTGGAACAGTATCAAAGAATATTTAAAAGCTTTGACTTGTCCCTCAGGTCCTAGGCCAGGACAGTCTCATGCAAAGTCACTAGTGAAGAGACGAGGAAGCATCATCCTTACACAAAGTTTGACTTAAAAAGCATTACGTTCTAATGTCTCTTTCACAAATTAATGTGCTAGTTGCTGTGGCTTACATTATAAGCTTCAGAAGGGAAAAGTCAAGTTGCTGCAACCTTTATTAGGCCACACAAGAAGGGAAGGAATTAAGCAGATATCAAAATCTATAAGATCCATGGAAACAGTCTCTCAACTCCCTCATGACATTATAGCCAATATACTGTCAAGGTTACCAGTCAAATGTCTCCTTCGATCCAAGTGTGTATGCAAGCCATGGCGATCTTTGATCTCTGATCCTCAGTTTGCCAAACTACACCTTGCACAGTCACAGAAAGACAGCAATATCGACCCCCACCGAATACTTACTCTCCACCAATCCTCTTCTGTCGATAGACTTGGAAGCTTACCATGGTACTGAAGATGGCAGCAATGCAATAATATTGGAGCTTGATTATCCAGCAGCAATCAAGAAGGATCCCGAATATGAAATTGACTTTGCTGGGTCTTGTAATGGCTTGGTGTGCTTAGTTGTGGACTATAAGGATTTCATTTTATGGAATCCATCTACAAGGGAATCAAGGCCGTTGCCTGAACCAAAGCATCATCTTCGTGATGGTTCCTTATGGTCTTGGCTACGATTTCTCAACTGATGATTACAAATTATTAAGTGTTGCTCGCGGACCCTGGTCTCCTGCTATTGTTTCTGACAGAACTACAGTTGAAGTCTTTTCAATGAAAACCAATGTTTGGAGAATAATTCCCGATCTCAAAACTGACGTGGAATTAGGTGGAAGTGGGATTTTCCTGAAAGGATCACTGCATTGGCTAGCGAGAAGAGTAAGTAGTCGTACTAAAATCATTTCATTTGATTTAGCAGAAGAGAAGTTTCAAGAAGTGGTGCCACAACCAGCTCGTATGGACGAGAATCATTATGTAGCAACTATGGGGTTGGGGGTTTGGGGAGATTGCCTGTCCCTTTTCATTGAGTGCGGTGAAAATCTTTATGAAGGATGGTTCATGAAGGAACATGGTGTCAAGTCCTCGTGGACTAGATTATTCAGCTCCCCAGTTGACCCTTTGCCTGGATTCAAACATTGGCAGATTGGATTATGCTACACAAAAACTGGTAAACTTGTAATCGATTATGATGGATGGAGATTAGTCGTGTACGATCCACAAGAGCAAAGGTTCGCAATTCGCAATAATTGGGATTGGTTTCACTCCATTATATATTTTGAAAGTCTAGTTTCACCCAATCTCGATGATGTCTCCAACAGAGAAAATCATGTGCAAGATTGAAGAATTATGCGGTGAGGCTAGTTCATTTTCGCTCTGTGCTTCAATTTTTGTATTGTTTCCAAGTCTCGCGGCATCTGCCATGGCTGTTTGTACTTGTTTAAATGTAAAATCATGTCGAATTGCATCACCTTGTTTTGTTACTCTCCAAATCTCTCTAATCCTGGAAAGCAGTGCAATAATGGGTGAATTCTCATATTTTCCATTAACTTTCCATTTTTTGAGCATCATATTTTTGAATCTTTTGGAGCATCACTTCCATGATTGCCTTATCCAAATTTCTGTGAGAAGCATGAAGATATGTACATTACCTTGGTGGGGGCATTTATGGTGATCAATTAAACGAAATGCTAAGACTTTCTCAGCTAAATTCAGTTGATTTCTATTTTAATAGGAAATCTGACGGAGCAAGGAGAAGTTGCAGAGGATTGCCATATGATGGGACTATTGCTAATAGGAAAAGATATTATTAAAAATTGACACAAATTTATATATTTTATCGATTGGTCAATTATCAAACAAGTATTATATGATACGTGTATGATATAATATGATATGTATATTATTTTTAATTCTATTCTATCTAATTATTAAAAAATTATTTATTTTTTATTGAAATATAATAAATTATTTTTTATAAGTTTTAATATTTAAATTTTGAACAAAAAGATACTAAAAAATCAGATTCCTCTTTTGATATGTTATATGTTTTTAAATTTTAATAAATAAATTAACATAAAAAATACTTATCTTATTTAAAAATATATATATTAGTAAGGAACAAAGTTTAAATAAAAAAAATATATTCCTCAATTTTATTAATAAAATATATTTTGAAAACCCTTTGTTTTGTTGCCATCAAAATAAAGATCCTTAATCATTGTATGCTAATAATCTTACATTTTCTGATCTATCAGTTCTAGTACATCTTGAGCTTTCTCCATCATTCCTTGTTTACAGGTAGCATCCAACAATATAGTAAAAGTATTGTGTTTGGAAGTATGTCTTCATACCTTTGAGTCAAAAGGGTGCCAAGTTTTCCTATTGGTATGTTATTGCAGAAAAGTAATGACTCTCAGCAGAGCCATGGCTAATGAAGTGAGGAGCAGATAATGGAGAAGGATTGGTTTAAAGGAAGCAATCTGTTTGATTGAGGGGAGATAAAACAGAAGAGACTAGACTTTTCATCCATGTTGTAAAGTCATGCAACACTGCTTCGCTTAGTTTAGTCTTCTGAATTTGCACTCCAATAGTATTAATATTTTTTTTCCCTTTCTCTCAGCACTCTTTCTTTGATTGAAAAGATGAAGCCATCACAAAATTTTATAAAATGAATTATCACAGGTATTAGAGTTTTAGCACACTTTTGATATATTTTTTAGAGGAATCATCACAATTAGTTTTGTCCCTTCAATAACTAATGACTAAATTTGTATATAAAGTACAATTTTTAATAAACTTTTAGCTTTTATTAATTTTTTTATTGAGTTTTAATTATCAATTTTTTTCAACTTTTTGCAATTCTATTTAATCGTTTTTAACTAATAACTACTCCAATTTCATAACAAGTCTACCTAAGTAAGCCATGCGTGTATATATATATATATATATATATATAGTTGAAACGCCTAAATGAATAAGAAAAATATTAATTGGTCATTGTTTATATGGAGAAATGAAAGTCTAGGATTTTATTTTTTGTCTGATTGAACAAATGATTAAGAAATAAAAATAATTCAAGGATTAATGAATGTACATATAAAAAAAGCAAAAGCCAAAATCAAAACTATTTTTTTACAATTAATCTTATTTAGGAGTGAACTAAAGTTGTGAACTACTTTTGTTTTGCTTTTTACAAATACGTATTAATTAAGGTTTAAAATACTTATTGTGTAAGTTAATTAAAGAACATAATCCACTTTTGGCCAAAAAAAGGGACATAAATCAATAACCAAAAGAGTGGATACGGGTCAAATACGGGTCAGACAGAAGGCAACTTCCTGGAATCCGAATCCCATTTGGATTCGGGCACAATTCATTAAACCATCGGGCCTTAAATTTGGGAATATCCAGCCCAATCGTAAAATTCCCATCCTGCTCTTCTCTTTCTTTTCGTCGTCTACCACCACAAACGGTGAACCCCACCATTGCCACCACCGCTCGCTCCAAAGTTCTCGGGTAACGCAACCTACCTCCGACAACAATCCCTTTCCTTCCCTCTACAGTGTTCGTCAGCCGCTGCAAGTCAGTCCACTGGTTTCTTTATCTTTCTCCATTATAAAGGTAACTAGGACTTGAGAATTTTAAAATTTTTAATCCTTGTCTGTAGATTTTTAAATTTTATGATTCTGAGTCAAGTGATTCTTTTGTTTTCGATCTAGGGTTTGTTTTTCTTTTCTTTTGTGGTTTTAGAGATTTTAGACTTTTGAGGTAAAAAAAAAAACTTTTTTTGCTAAATTCATGAAAACTATAGTGAATCTAGTATAGTTTTATTCGAATTTTGGGTTATAAAATTATGAACTTCCATGTAATTTTTCACGGTGAAGTTGTTAATGATGTCTTTTTTATTTTGTCTCTTTGTTTTAGCTTTTGTGTTCTTGATGAAATTAACATGTGCAATTATCAATGTAATTGTGGCTATAATGATGATTAGAACTGTAGAACGTGATGACATATGATCCTTTTGAGTATCTTCTATCAGGAACCACTACAAATCATGAGTTTTAATTTCATTCTCATGACAGAAAGTGTGATCCTATCTATACAAATTATGTTATGACTATGATTAGTATTTTGATCATGGATCAATAGTCGGTTTACTTAATAGTAAAGATTTTAACTGATGTTATTCTAAAACCTTCTTTCAGGTGATTGTAGCAACAATTGTGAGCAAATTGAAGTTCATCTTGCTTGACACAAGGAATCTATAAACCTTTGCTTTTGTTTCCATTAAGATGACAGATTCAAATGAGTCCCAGTATCCAGGAAAAGAACCACAGCAATCTGAAACAGAACCTCAGCAGTCTGAACAAGGTAAAATTTGTTCCTTTAATTATTTTTAAAGGTATATATGGTTATTTTTCCTGTATAGGTATAGCTAACTTTTTTATTTTTCAGTCTGCAATTTCTTTAGGAAGCCAACAAAGGGCAAAAACATAAGGAAAAGGACAATAAACGAAGACGAAGATGAAGACTCCAGAAATGAAACATCTCTGTTGCAGAACCATAAAAAGACTCTGAAGCCTGATAATAAGTTATACTTTTCAACTGGACCCTCCAAGAGTGCTGCTGCCACTGAATCAAAGATAGAATCTGACAAACCAATTTTCCAATTTGAGTCTTCAAAGGAAATTCAAGTTCACAATGATAGCAGAGCAACAGCAACCTTAGAAACTGAGACTGAGGTTACAAAAGATGCTCGAGCTATACGTGAGAAAGTTCTTAAACAATCAGAGGAGGTTTTGAAGGGGAAAAGCACAAGCTCTGGTGGAGAGAAGTTGTATAAAGGAATGCATGGTTATGTGGATCATAAGGCGGGGTTTCGAAGAGAGCAAACAATTGCCAGTGAGAAAGCTGGTGGGTCACATGGACCTCTTAGGGCTTCTGCCCACATCAGGGTGTCAGCAAGATTTGATTATCAGCCAGATATCTGTAAAGACTACAAAGAAACTGGTTACTGTGGTTACGGAGATTCATGTAAGTTTATGCATGATCGCGGAGATTACAAGTCTGGGTGGCAGTTAGAGAAGGAGTGGGAAGAAGCAGAGAAAGCAAGGAAGAGAAATCTGGCTTTGGGTGGCGATGATGATGATGGGGCGGGGTTAAACCAGAGTGATGATGATGATGATGATTCGTTACCCTTTGCATGTTTTATTTGCCGGCAGCCTTTTGTGGATCCTGTTGTTACTAAGTGCAAGCACTACTTCTGCGAGCATTGTGCTTTAAAGGTTACCTCATCATGTCCTTTCATGTAAATTTAATTTTTGTGTGTGCATGTGTGTGTATGCATGTTGTGTTTGCTCGATTCAATATCTGTTAATTTTTGTTATATTATTGTTCATGCATTAGAGTGAAAAACTTTTTTGGTTATTAACGTAAAAAAATTTTTTTATATGGTCAAACTTGTTTGCAGTTATAGGAATAGGACATATTTTCACTTTACATTTGTCAACTTTTGGTGGCTCACATCTGTATTATGTCATTACCATGGTTTTCATTTTTATTCTTGCTTGAATGTAAACTAACCAACTATTTTATCTTTTATTTTTTCAGCATCATGCAAAGAATAAGAAGTGCTTTGTCTGCAACCAACCTACCCTTGGTATTTTTAATACTGCTCATGAGATACGTAGAAAGATGGCCGAAGAGGGTAAACGATAAGTTCATTTATGTTTTGCTACAACTTCTGCAGGCACAAACATGTTTATTTCTTTGTTTATTGTTGTAATAGAAGATTCAGTACTCTTTATATCTTTTTAAAGGAATGCTTTCACTGCTAGAGCTTGGGCAAAATTTTAGATTATGTGGTGATGAGTTTTTTAAAATCATTGTTGCTGCGAGCGTTTGCATTAGAATTTAGGTGAGCATTCTTCTCTTTCATGCAGCTACCAACTTATTGTTCTTATAAAGTGTGGGAAAAAAAATCATCCTGTCTTCGTATATTTATTCCATAGTGTTTGCAATTGTTATGTTGTTCCTTTGACAATGTTCATCTGGTAACGGTAGTTCATTTAACTCAGTACAGTGACTTTTAGAATAAAGTTATGGTCCCCCAAAACTCTTTTCTTCTTCCATTTTTTATTTTTTTGGTAGTTCGCCTAATTCAAGTTATTTGGAATAAATGATTGTATTGTTATCATCACAATAGCATTTTTCTTTTATTTTTCCCCTTTCCGTATTGAAACCAAGCTAGTGCAAGAGTTCAGACCTCATGCGGTTTGTTGGCATCATACATTGGTTGATCTGGTCAAGAATTTTATTGTTTTTCCCATTGAGAAATTTCAATAGATTTGATGAATCCTAATTAATAACATTTCTATATGCATGGAGGGTCTGTTTTGTGCCCTTTCATTATCTAATTATCCTTTTTCCCTCGATGTTCTTAATTACTTCTCATTTTTTTACTTTTGAATAGGTTTTGACCTAGACTAAACATTTACCTACATATGTATGCCCGTTAAAACAGATTTGTTTGGTTGTTTCTTTAGTATCAAATGTATTTTAGCGGACTCCTGAATGTGGTTAACCATACATGATAGGTTAGATTTTGGATTCTCTGTATACATAAGTAATTGTATTTTCAAATTGAATTGTCTTTGTCATTTAATTGTATACTTTAATCTTTTTTTATCTACGTAATAATAAATTAACTTTTTTCTTTGTAATTTTGATCTCATTCTTCATCTCACATCTCTGGTTAATAACTAAATCCTTGTCACCTCTTATACTTGCAAAAATCTTACCCGCTTTGTAAATAGAGTAGTAATTAGGTAGGCTTTTTATGTGAAGTTCCTTAAGTTGTCCGATTTAAACAATTAAACAAGAAACTACAACTAAAAATTAAAGCAGATAGATGAATAAGCATAAATGAATAGACAATGATATGTAATTGAGAATCAACTGAAAATTGTAGTGTATATACAAAATTTTACTACAAGTTGTTGAATGGTAGAAAATTTTATTCTTTTCTTAGAACTCAAGAATATTCATGGCATTCCTGAGATGCCAACGAACCCTGTATTTCAACCTGCAGCTAGCAGTGCATTATCAACCTTGCGAGAATTAGCAGTGCTTTGGCCAAGAATTCGGCTCGGTCAGATCAGAGTCCATGTCTCCATACACCTACTTATAGAGTCATGATCTTTTAGGATGATAGTTCACAGAGTTTCCATCTGTAAGATTCCAGATAGTTTCAGTTGGGTGGGTGCTGTCCAACCGCATAGAAAGCATTCCATGGAGGGAGGGAGCAGGACAATGAACGATATTCTTAGCGGAACAAACAATAGTTTCTGCATTTAAGACCAAAAAAGAGTTAGTGAAATCAGCTGTCAAACCTAAACTTAAACTCAAGAAATGGGTTCTAGTCATTTTTGTCCCTTAAAGCAGTTTTATTTATACATCATTCTCTTAGTATGACCTTTTCTTTTCTTTTTACTCTCTAAAATTTTCTAATTACCAAAATCACGAGAATAAAGTACTTTTCCAGTTGATACTTACATTTGGAATTAGAGACGGGTTGAAAAGAGCAAGAACTAAGGCTACGTGAGAAGGTAGTTGTAGGAGAAGCCTCTAGTGGCAAAGTCTTTATATGGCCTAATCACTCTGTCCAATGTGGCTTTCGTCAACCCCAAGTCCTCAAATATCTTTCACCTGCATGAAACTTCCAAACATAAAAGCTGAGCTAAAACTAAAAACAGGTTATAAATTGCACGTTGCAGAAGGCTTGACCACCATCCTAGTTTATAGCATCAAGTTGATTACCAGAGAAAGGCTGCCCCTTCAAAGGGTCCATAGTTGCTTCCATGAATTGTTCTTATATACTCTTTGCAAGCACTTCTATTCCCTACAAGAACACCAGCACATTCCGAATGATAGTAGCTTCCTATCGTCTGAAAGTTTGTCTTAAGAAGTTCACTTTGTGGCGTTTCCATTCAGAATATTCAGACTCCAGATTGATGCTTACCTCAAATGTATTTCATTCAAAGAAGAGGATTGACTGTCAAGATGCCACGAGTTTGGTCACTGCAAGGCTGCAACTAAAAATGTAGTAATTAGATTCTGGAGGAAAATGGGAAGAATTTAACATAGATATCAAGATTGTGTTATTTGAATTCTAATTATGGATTAGTTGCTATATCAGAACAATGCTTGACAGATCAATGTGCATATTTGACAGATAGAGAATAAATTATTGAAAGGATTTAGTAAAGAAGTGGAGTATATACACGTCATCATCACAAACAAGTACGGTCCTTTGGCGCCTCTTGCATTCCTCTGTTCAAAGTAGTCTTTTATTGATGCTTCATGGTGATCGGTCACCTCTGATACCTGATACGCATTTGCTGTCCTGCTTTGGGGTAGTTTTCACTTTCAAATGCGAATCATTACCACCACTCTCGTGCAATGAATTGAAGCTGGGGGAATAAGGCCTTTTGCTTGTGACTGGACATAAGATGCAGCTGAAGCAACAATTTCTTTAGGTAAGATGGGTGGAATAAGTCTGTACTTATAATCCATATCCTTTTCTGAACTGTATTGCGACCATCTGCTCTTGCTTTTCTGTGCAATATGCAACAAACTGTAGAATCTTACAAGGATGAAGTTACTTTTACTAGAAACAATCAAGTCTTTAATATGCATAAACTTAATTTGGGCAGAATAAGGAGAGATCAAAGAAATGAATATTGTAAGAAAGGGATGTAGAATCTTATGAAAGAGAAAATTACATTGAAATTAGCTATATAAGGTTTAGGGAAAACCTATCGTTTGAGTAATGGAGATGCATACCTGGATCTCTGATACGAAATATGCCATTCCCTACGAGGGCAGTGACCAAAAAGGTTTGGCTTCAAAGAATGACACGTACAGTAGAACAATCTTATCTCACTTCATCATGATCTCGGACTCAGCCTCAACAAAGCATTGTCATTTTCATCACAGATCTCATTCTCTCTTTTACTTATCCACTTTGCCAATGACTATGAATCTCCTGTGACATTTCCAGCCAAGTCAATATCCTTTTTACTTTCTTCTCTTGTTCATGGTTCTGCACTGAATTCTCAATAATATTCCAATCCTTCAGGGCCATACTCAAATCCATAGCCCTCTTAGGGGCAAGAAAACGTAATCAAAGTCAGTTTGGAGATGTGGAGCTTGATACTAGGAATTGGAAGCTTTGTTCTTCTGCTTTCATCTTTTCGGTGCATTGATACAGCCTGAGCTAATACAGCAACAGAGGATCTTTGCTTGAGCTTGGTCTGTTAAAGATTATTCGGTTGTTAGTAGATGTTTGTTCTTGTCATGCCACTGAAGAGGTAGGCACAGTCGCTGTTCTATCCGCCATGTCATGTTTCTGATTCCTGCACTGTAAAATTGTAACAGAATTATTGATAATGAATGTCCATGTTATGAGAACAAATTTATGATATGATAGTGAACCTTGTAAGGAAAAATAAAATGAGTTTAGGAAACTCAAAGAATATTCTAGTTTGCGGCAACCATCTTTTCAATTTTTAAAAGATTGCCAAGTTTCAAAAGGAAATTCTTACCTGCTGACTTTGAAATATGAATTCTGATGGAGTCACCTAGCTGTTTTCCGTTTCCTTTTACCATTCCCTTCAAAACTATCAAGACATTTGTTTCCCATCTCATTCAGCACTGTATATCCAATACATAACCCAATCACTAAACCACATCCATACCCGATCAACACGATTTTCCAATCGGATATACCTTCTATCAATGAATCTGCATCTTCCTCTGGAGGTGACAGTGGAACACCAACTTCATCGCAATTCCTAGTCAAAGGCGGCCCACATAATATTCGGTTCCCTTGATAAGAATCATTTAAAAATGTAAAGAATTGGTTACTTTGTGGTATGATCCCTTCAAGTTGGTTGTAAGATAGGTTTAGTGCTTCAAGGAAAGTTAGACTTGTAAGCTGCGGAGGAATCTTCCCTGAGAGTTTGTTCAGTGAGAAGTCCAAAGACTCAAGCTCTTTTAAGTTCTCAAGTCCAAAAGGAATTTGGCCACAGAAGCTATTTTGGGATAAGTTTAGCACTTTGAGTGATATAAGATCCCGTATTTCTTCTGGTATTCTCCCATGGAAACTATTGTTGGAAAGATCAAGACAAGTAAACACGTTTAAAATTTTCTCATAGAAAATGGCATTTCCTTTATTGACAATTGTCACTGAGTCGTGATAGTACCCATCTCCAATATACTTTGGCTTTGCTTTGTTGTCGGTAATCGTCAGCATCATTGCCTTCAAACATTGCAAAAATTGGGCAGATAAGTCACCTGAAAATTTGTTGGAAGCAAGGTCCAATATGTGTAGCATTGAAAAAGCTTTTTCAGCTTCAGAAAATTGAATTGTACCATAAAATCTATTCGATCGTAGAATGAGAACTTTCAGAGAAGGCAATTTTCCCAACCAAAAAGGAAACGTGTCATGTATCATATTTTTTCCAATGTCCAGTACTTCAAGCTTTGTGCAATTGGCTAATAACCTTGGCAGCTTTCCTTCCAATTTATTCTCACCAATTTTTTAGTGACCTTAGTTGAGTCGCTTGAAGGAAATCAAGGGATACTTCACCGGAAAATTCGTTAGAAGCAATATCCAGTACATCCAAAGCTGGGAAAAGATTGTTTTGTTCGAAACATTTAATTTGACCAAAAAATCTATTTTTTCGTAATATGAGAACCTTTAATGTAGGCAATTTCTTTAACCAGAAAGGGAATGTGTCATGCATCTTGTTGTTTCCCACATCCAAAACTTTGAGCTAAGTGCATTTGGCTAATGATCTTCGTAACATTCCGGTGAAGTTATTTCCTCCTAGTTGCAACAAAGAGAGATTACTGATATTGCCCAAGCAATTTGGAATTGAGCCGCTCAATTTGTTATTAGATACACTGAAATACTTCAGTTGAGTCAAATTGCAAATAGATCTTCGTAGAGACCCTTGAGAAGAAGTTAGAGACTCCTTGGGTAAAAATTGGTCCAAATATGAGAGATGATAGCTAGAAAGAGACACAGGATCCAAACTTCTTCTCCACACCCAGTTTGGTACCGCACCACTTATTTTGTTATTTGAAAGGTTAGAAATTCTAAATTCTCTTGACCTTTCGAAATCTATGGATATGTACTTTTATTGCAGGATTGTATATGCAACGACCGCAGCATTGGAATGGAGGAGTTGGCATCACCACATGGCAAATCAATCTCATTGAAAGAAAGGTTCAGACGTAGAAGAGTGCTCTTCCACAACCAATTAGGGACAAGACCCTGGATTCGGTTGTTAGAAAGATCTACAGAAACCAACTTTTCTTGTGTTTTGATGAATTCTGGAATTCCAGTAAGGTTGCACGACTCTAGACTTAGCTCCGCTCCCCTAATTGGGGAAAAGTAAGGTTTTTGTTGTCGTTTCCAATTGACAAGCTCACATTGGAAAGGTCACGAGCTCTTAAGTTCTTGAGTTGAGACAACATATCAAGCTTCATGGAACCAAAGCTATTGTAGCCAATAGAAAGCAATTCAAGCCTGGGGAGTTGAACGATTGACTTTGGGATTGATCCACTTAAATAATTATGGTTTAAATCCAAATATTGCATCAACGAACAAGATGCATTGGGGAACTCATCAATTTCCCCAACCAATTGATTTCCTCCAAGAAGCAAGGTATGCAGTGATGGGAGAGTAAATATAGAAGAATGTACAGGCCCAGAAAGTCGGTTCCTCTGCAAATTGAGGTATGCAAGATTTGGAACTCCAGATCTATGGAATGAAGGGATTAAACCACTGAAATTATTAAATTCTAGATTCAGGTGCACAAGGTTTCTGAGATTTGTGATTGTTGATGGAATCTGTCTAGAGAAATTGCAAAGAGAGAGCTCTAACTTTGTCAAGAACTTCACATTACCAAGGGATTCGGGTAGTTTACCACTGAAGTTTGTTCCACAAAGTGATAGGACCTTTAAGGTACTATTCAATGGAAATGTTGGCAACTGACCCTCAAGATTGTGATTTTGTGAAATGTCAATGCTTTGCATTTTGAGCGATAGAAAAACTTCTGTTGGAAAATGCCCACTTAAATTGCAACAGGATAGATTGAGAGAAACCAGTCTAGAGGAAATTTTCAAGAAATTGGGAGGCAAATAAGAGATTGGGTTAGGGTTGAGGTTAAGTTTGGAAAGAAAATGAAGTTTTGAGAGAGATGAACAAAGTGAACCTGTTAAACCACAATCTGACAAGCTTAACACACGTAGGTTAGGAAGTGTTAGCGACGCGGTTTGACACCATTCTGTACTTTGAGTTGAAATATTCACTGAATCCAAATAGAGCTCCGTAAGAGACTTCATATTCTTGATTAATGTCTTGAAATTTGGTTTCTCTAATTTTAGAGTAGGAAAATAACTATTGTATAAATCTAAACTTTGTTTGTTTCTCTTATAACAGTAATCTTGATTAGATAAATCAAGAGAGATTAACCTTGTTAAGTATGAGATCTTTTTTGAGATTTCATCATAGAAACAAGATTCTGAAAGGTTGAAATGAGTCAAATTTGTAAGCTCGTCAAATTGAGACGAAAACATAGTAGAATTAAAGTTGTTTCTAGTAAAATTAAACCGTCGAATATGATGGAGATTAAAAACAGATTAAAAGTTGCTTGAGGGGTCTCTGTAACTAAGATCAAGCCCAATCACATGACCAAGAGCATCACATGTAACTCCTTTCCAAGAGCAACAATCAGTGTTGACATCCCAAAGCTCTGATTTGGAAGATAAAGTGAAATTATGAGAATGGTAAAGACCTTGCTGCAGTTGCAGCAGAGCAGAGCAGATCTTTGGTCATCAAGGCATTGGCTCACAACAGGAATGGAACATGACAAGAGAAAGAAGGTAGGCAAAAAGAGTGAAAGGACATGAAGGTTCTCCATGTTCATTTGCTTACTACAAACTGAAGATTTTGGAGCTTCAGATGTCCCATACAGGATATTTATAGACAACTTCGAACTACACTATCATTCTAGCTACCTTCTATCTCAACAAGTTGATTTAACACAAAAAGAAAAAGAAAGAATGGCTGATACTTTCATTTTCTCTCCTCAAAACTTTTCTAATTCAGAAACTATTTTTTGTGGACCCAAAAGGAAAATTATATGAGATTATCTTGAGCTTATAGTCTTGGTCTTTGCTTTATAATTAGTCTTCCCATCATGTAAAATGTTTCAGTCTTTTTGCCCCATTCTTACGCCATGAAAGTGATCTTCTTCATTAGTGGTTGCACCACCACTAGGCAGTAAAAGAAACAAAGCAAACCATTTTGCGTTTTTTTTGTTTATTATTTACTTATGTTGGAATTTTGCATAAGATATGGTAGATATATAGCAACTCTCTAATTGCATCAGATAATTGATTCTAGTCTTTGCCTTACTACACGTTTTCCCTGCTTTGCTTTACGTCTCAATATTCCCAGATTGCTCCACACGCATGAAATCAAAGACGACTTGACTTACTCAAAATCACTGAGAGGAGTAAACACGCTCAGAATAAACATGAATATATATATCTTAATTATTAGCTGCCTTATCAGTACTGTTTGCGGTTGGAATATGAATGGCAACTCCTCCATTTTCCTCAACTCTTTAAAATTGAATTTGATTTCATAGTTTTATATCCACAAGATGAGTTAGCACTTCCAATCTACTTTATGCATTGGATTTGCAAGTAATGATAATAGGAAAAACACCATAAAAAATAAGCACCATAAAGGCACCACAATCACAAGGAAAAACACCATCAGATAACCCCATGCTGGCAGCATACTACGAAAGGGGGAAGAAATCAACTACTACCCTTCACACCAATCAAACGAAAACATTTGCATTACCATCTTTGCACTCACACGCAAATACAAACACCAGGCCAATGGGAGATGGGAGAGATGGTGATGATGTAATGGGAGAAGGCTCTTTGCTCGTGCAATTTTCTACCTCAAAGAACAGCGAACCCACAAGGATAAAACTTGACAAGAATACAATAAGGGAGAGGAAAGTGCAGAGTGGGACCCTTTGTGAGGGTCCCTCTCGGAAAACCAGTATTCTCATTCACACAGCCAAACCCTCATGCCCAAGTGTGAGTCACTTTCTCTAAACCCCAAGTCTTTGCCCCTAATTAATCAAAATTAATAAAAATGCAATAAACCTGTAAATTCCCCTAAACAATTCATCATGGAACAAATAACCAACTCATATGTGGTATTTTACCTTAAATGAAATCAATGTAACTAATAAAATCAAAACGATTAAGATAAAAATATACTAATGGATCAATCAAGATGTCATGTTTTATAATTTTTTAAAAAACTTTTTAATTTAAAATTATATTTTATTCAAATTGAAATGCAATGAGATTAAAGAATAAATTGATACATAAAAACCCATTAAAAATTTTATACATAATATTGAATGTCTACCATGTTGAATGCCTTTTATTTATATATCGTTTTAAAACTGAACAAACTTTAACAATTTAAAAAAAAAAAAAACAGAAACCACTGAGATTAAAGGGTTTTCTCACAAATTCTTAAATATCTTACTTGAGGAAATGGTAAACAAACAAAATAAAAATATGTTGAAATATTACTAGGATAATTAAATCCCAAGAATGTAATAGGTAATCATCTTGAATAATTAGCAACTGATTATCTTCACTTTGAGCTGCCCTTATCTACAAAGGGTACATATTACTTTATAGAGTTTTTATTTATAAGACTTGAGAATCAATGAAAAATTATAATTACAAATGTAGTCTACGTAGATGTTGATAGAGAGTGATTGAATAACTTATTGACAAAGTTATTATAAATGACTTCCCAATTCTTTGAAAATAATATAATGAAAGAAAATTTTGGGATTTGAAATTTGAAAAATTAATTTTTTTTTTCAAGGTCATTGAACCAATTAAGACGATGGAGAAAATCTTGTATTATTTTTTTTTTCAAAATTTTCAGTAAAATAAAAAAAGTCTTTTTAAATTTAAGTTTTTCTTAAACTAGTAATTTCTTTTTAGGATTTAATTTAAGTTAAGCTACATGATCCTTTTTCCTATATACACAGATGAAGCACAATAAAACAATGCAATTATTACCATTGGAAATGTAAATTCCCTTAAAACAATTCACCATGGAACAAAATAATTATCTCATATCAGGTATTCTTGCATTAGATGAAGTCGATGCAACTATAACACTATATCTTAGAGGTCCAGCTGACTGACATGGAGTTGTCATCATTCACAATCAAAGCAAGAGTATTGATACCTAGATGTAACAGTCGAAGCAATCACAGCTTTGCCAACTGGTTGCACTCTTTTTGCCATATGATCCAACACATAATAACCAAGTCAGAGCCAATGTGAAATGCAATTTCACCTACTAATTTTTTTGGCTCATAAAATTGCAGTCATGGTCAATGAAAAGTTTTGCAGTCAATAAGGTATATGCTTTTATTTCCTGAAACAAACTGTGGATTAAATAGATGAAGGGGAAGAATGAATTATTTTGGGCAATGTTAACTCTGCAAGAATGAATTATCAAGCATCATAATGAAGAAACTCTGACTAGAACAACCTTCATATCATGGTAAAATTTCAAAGACGAAACACTATCTTCTCAATTCATTCCTTCTCTCATCCTCCTAAAATTAAATTATCCACATCAAAATGCACTTATTATTTTTACATCAGATGCTGATAAAGCTTTCAACGATATCTTTCAAAAAATATAGTAGCCTGAAGAAAAAAAAATGAAAACAACCCAGAAACCTGGAATGGGCTGTGAAGAAAAAAAAGTCAGTATATTTCCACCTCTATGTTGTTTGACAGTGTTCAATGTCCAAGATTATTAACATCAGTAATTCCTTATCTATCCAAAGCCTTGATCACCTCTGTGTTTAATCCTCTAAATATCCAGAAATCTTTAGACAAGCAGGCTTCAACTGCATTTATTAGCCACCATTTGTATCACCAAACCTAGGATTCACTGATGTTGTTAGCTGCCATATTCAAAGCAAACTCATTACATACTGGCATATCCTTAACATAATCAAGGAGTCTGGTAAGTTCTCTATGAACATGATTAAAACGTTCCTTTGTAAACAGCGACTCTGTCAACAGAGTTGCAGCAAGGGAATGAAAGGCTTGAACACACTCATCACTGCTCCATTGGGCATTTTGATCTTCCACAGGGACCAAGGAACTCTCCAATCGCCATCGGAACAGAACATATTTTTCTGGGATTTCAAAATAGTTCTTCACTATAAGCACTCGAAGACAATGCCGGCACAATATTCCAGAATGTTCAAACTCCTTACACGAACAATGAATTTGCTCCTCTTGTGGTATCCAAATCACAAGATATTCACCATCCATTTTCTTATAGTGTTGCACAAGATATGATCCATTTCCCATTTCTGTTGTTGCATATTGCATGGACAGCACAATTTCATGTTGTAATGCATTGAAGGCATAAGGTGTAAGAATGCTTCTTGCATTTTCTTCAATAGGCAAGCATGTCTTGATATGCATGTATTGCATCCCTTCCCTGCTTTGATTTCTTAAATCAGCAGCGACACCAACCTGCCCAAAGCAAATGTTTAAAATGTGGTTCAGACATAAGAGCTTCAACAAATGGGGCAAAAAGTTCTTTACAATCCTAATTAACAAACCTGCTCAAAGAATGACTGTAAACATGTCTGTCCACTCAAAATTCTTTTCAAAAATGCATCCAAAGACTGAGAAAAGTCTGCTGTCATTGAACGAGCAAGGAAGTAACCTCTGATGTAAGACAGAAGCCAAGATGTTCTATACGAAAATAACAAAGCTATGTGCTTATCAGAGGCAAGACCAAAACGAGCAACCAACAGATTCCACTGATGTTCAAACTCCTCTATGCCCACTGAGTGACACAATGTATCAAACTCAGCTTTGAACTCTACATACTGTGATCCAAGCGGCAGAGAGAACCAACTCGATAGTTTGGAAAGAACATGCCATAAACATATAACATGTTTTGTATTAGGTAATTCCCTTGCAATAGCATCTCTTAGGCTTGAGTCTAAATCTGTTAGAATTGTTTGTGGATGTCTACCTCTCATAAAATGAAGAAAAGTCTGTTCAAAAGAAGAAAATCATAAATAGACAAGAAGACAATTGCAGATTGATCACAAAAAATTGTGTCCACAAACCTGTAAAGCCCATGTGAAAGAATTAGAACTTTCATCTTGCAGTAATACACAACCAAAGAAAATTGGCTTTCCATGATTGTCTATACCAAACCATACTCCAAGAAGCAATCCATAGGTGATAGAACGATATGTGGTGTCAAAGGTAATCACATCACCAAATACTGTATATGCATGAACAGAATCGCCATATGACCATGCAATATTTTCAACCTTATTATTTTCATCTGTAGTATAATCATAAACAAAATTGGCATCCCTCACTGACATAGCCTTGCAGGCCTCAAGAAGTTCCAATGTGTCATTTTCTCTTTTCTCAGTAAGCAAAGCATCATTTTCTTGAACAGTCTTTTTACAAGTCCGTACAAAATTCCTAACATCCTTCTCGATGAAGGGCAACTGTCCAGGCTGGACTCCCTTTTCTAATTCCAACACCTTCACAATGCGATTGACAGGAAACCCAGCTTTGGAGAGTAAAAGAATTCTTTCCTGATCTGCTTCCTGTATTTTCCGATATGCAGGAAGCAAACGCACTTGGTCATCTTCCAATAATTCATGGTTATGGACATTACTAAATTGTGAAACATACCATTGAGTAACGCCTTCAACAATTTCTTTTGTCAAATAAAGTTTTGCATCACATCCACATCGCACTGATTTCCGGTCTCTTGGATGCTCCACATTGGCCTTTTTTCTGGGTTGATTAAACCCAGATCGATAACAGACAAAATCTCGCCGATAGATCCCTAAATTTTGGCTTTCTGTGGAGCGTGCTTTTCTTATTGAAAACCCATTCTTCCGTGCAAAATTGCTATAATACTCAAAAGCATCATCATCACTTTTGAAAATTTGACCAACATACGGCGTAAAGACAGCTTCTGATGATGCAGATGCTGAAGTTGTCTCATTCTTTATTAGCTGAGAGCTTACTGATGTCTGATCATCTCCTTCATACTTAACATAACACTTCCAATCGCCACAAGGGCACTGCTGGCATCGAATCCAAATGTTATTTGACGGTTTCATGGTCATTTCCTAGGAAAAGAAGTGAAAGGTTTCTTAAATTCCCAATTTTGATGCTCTTGTTAGTGCCTGAAGCAAGAGAAAGGATTACGAATTTCATGATCTTAGATTTATTACTTGGGACAAAAGAAAACCAAGACCATCCACCAGAATGAAAAAATAAAAAAAAACTTTCCCAATACAGAAGTCAAGCAGGCTTAGCAAAGGTCCTGCCCCCCCTCCGATTTCAATAAGTCTTTATCGGCATAGTTTTTCTCACATTTATTAAATTTTGGCCCTTGCAAGAGTTGAGTTAATGGCTGCCATTCTGCATAGAAGTCCTATACTAAGTGGAAAACAATTCTGCAACTTGAAAATCTTTCACCCAAGGAAATTTGTAACAAAATTTTAATCAGCATACCATCAATTTGTTTGCAATGGCCACTTTTAAATGTAGTACTTCATACACACCAACTTTTGACTCCACTAAAAGGTTACAGTTTAAATATGTCTTCCACTTGTTTAAAAGAAACAATTGAGAGAACAAAAGAAACTATAAATAAGTCAAAACAGCCAAGAAACTCACAAGGTTGACTAATGCATCAATGGTGCATAAGTAATTGTTTGTTCTCAGTTGTTCTCTTTTTCAGTTCTTTCTGTTTCTGCTCATTTAGTTATGCTATAATTTTTATTCAGATTAATTTTTAAATTTTTTTAATAATGATTTAAATATGCACAGCTCTTGAAATTTACATTTTCTTTCACAATTACATGGTTTTCTATTGAAACTTAGTATGCAATATCATATAGCATTTTTTTAAACAATTTTTATGTACACAAACATCCATAATATTTTCCTATATGTGTGTTATCTCTATCTCTCCCTAAAAAAGGGGGGGAAAACACCTGGCTTCAACAAATATTACACAAGAAATCAAAATTTTGTTTCTCCATACATTTATTTCTTCTTTCTCTTCTAGTCCACTGAAACAGAAACTTTAATGCTTGAAAGTAGAAAAGTTCAACTGCTTAAACACATAAAGTAAAATTATTCTTGTGATGGACTACAACTACCCAGACTCTGAAACACAATTTCAGAGGCTAGAGATTAAGGGGAGGAAGAATGGGGGCAATGAAAAATGGGAGAGCAGGAGATCAAACTCCACCATAAGCAAGCCAACAAAAAAGAGAGACCTTGGAGGTGAACAAGGACAGGCAAAACACAAGGCAGATTATAACCAACTTTTCTTGTAACCATTCAAGTCTCGAGTTGCAAGAAGGACCCTTATTTCATATATTAAGGCTCCATTTGATTGATACTTTTGCTATTTAACCTTTATTTTTTTCTTTTTCTTTTCTATTTATTTTTTTGCAAAAAAAAAAAAGGCAAAAGTACCAATCAAATGAAGCCCAATTTATTTCAGAAAATACAAAACACCAACCTTATCTAGACCAGATACTTGAAAACAACGAAACGGAAACAAGAAGAACTCACTCCATTAAATTGGTGGAAAATGCAAATACAATTAAATAAATGATGATTACAAGTTAGCACTTAATAGAAGAAAGAATTTTCCACCCAACTAATTCCAGTTTCTTTTCTTTCCGTTTTCTACCTCCTCCCCCTTCTTCCCTACAATAACAAGTGATATAAAACTGCAAAAACTATCCTTAGCAGCAAATTTAACAGCTACCCACTGAATGACAATCATGTAAAGTAATAGTGAGAAAAGATTCTTCGTGGCACATAAATTCCTAGATAAATAATTACTTAATATTCCTTTTCACATAGTAGTTAAATTCAAATCAAGAAAACAGATGAAATATGAGTTGAAACAAAACAGACCCAACATGCAATCAATCTTGAAAAACACAAATTTAAGAGAAAAAAAAAACTCAGTTTAGCTAAAAATAGAATCCTTCTACACAATGAAAGTCTGCCAAAAACCATTGCAGAAGAAATAAAAAAACAAAATCAAATACAATTTAAGACACAAAAAAAGAACTGCTAAAAAGAAAGAGAAAGAAAAGGCAGGCACCTGATAAGAAAACCGCAAATAAAACCCTGAGAAAAATGTAAATTTACCCCGCCGTTGCCAATGTGGGGTTTCCAAGAATTAGCTGCAATTGCCAGTCACAGCGGCACTGTAAAAACAGGAGATAAAATCAATTAAAAATACCCAAATTTTACTCTTTAAAAAAATGGAATCTTTCAGTATCGAAAATTAAGAAATTGCTTACCAGGAAAAGAAAAAAGGAGGGGAAAATTAAATTTTAATGTAACTCCCCTAATTTAGAACCCCTGTTGACAACATTTCTTTTCTTTTCTGTTCGTTTCTTGCTTTTCTCGGTTATTATTTGCTTTGAGTATCTTTCTTCATCTGTTTATCATTCTTAAAAATTGCCAATTGGGAATGGCGGAATTGTGTTTTAGTGCAAAAAGTCAATGGAAAGGCCCGACTTGGGTTTTAATGGGCCCAAGCCCATGTGAGGAAAACCGACTCTTTGGACCCAATTGGCCTATCAATACCAATTCGGGTAATTAATTTACACTTTGTATGGTAAATATTAATTTTAGATTCGTCTTATATTATATATATATATATATATATATGTCTAATTTTTAAACACAAATTTTATCTCAGTCCTAAATTCTTATTTTATTGTTGATTTTTTTCTTTTATTGTAAAAATTTTTTCTGTAATTTGTTGATAATTGACATGACAATTATTTTTCTTAAACAGTTATATTAAGCAATCATGTAAGAATTATTTTTTAAGTAACTATTTATATTTTTCTTGTATCTTATTCTCAATAGTCAATATTGCTATATATTTTAATTCGCTCGGCTTGTGCCTTGAATGACAGGAAACATGGATACAAAAAGGAGGAAAGTAAAGCACAGGAAGAGAGTGAAGAGGCCATGGAAAAGTCCTAAAGAAACCCCTCGTGATGTTTTAGGGGATATTTCGAGATTGCTTGTCAAGTCTGTTCGCCGGTTTTAAGTGCGTAAGCAAATCTTGGTGCAACCTAATGTCAGATTCAGAGTTCGTGAAATTGCAACTGAACCAGTTTATGGAGGCCAACACATGGAGATATGTTCAGCAGTCCTTCGTTGTCAACCAGCAGCGCAGCCGTCAGAGTTTGACCCTAGACAGGGTAATCAAGAAAAAGGGGCTGCTATTTTCCGGTGTGCTCGAGAGACGGAGCTCTGGGGTTCTTTGTGATGGCTTGTCGTGCATTCATACTGCTCCAAGTATCCTACAATGCTCCTCCTTAAGATTTTTTATTTTACAAAGGAGTAATTCCATGGTAACCCAACACCAATTTTGCTGGTGATCATCGTGATAGAGAGAAACTTATATTGTTAAATGGTGGAGGATGTCTTTACATGTTGCATCTATTCGAATATAGGTCGATTCGTGATATTTGCAGAATGAATAAATATGGAGTCCTGGAAAAGAATTAGTGTCAGGATTCCTTTCAAGACATTCAGACCTTTGTATATTCCAGGGAGCGAAGAAGCTTTGGTTCTAATTGATGGATGTTTATAACTATATAAACGCAGATATAAAAGTTTTAACAAGGTAGATTATGGACAGTTTCCGAAGTTATGTCAAGTGCCCCATCGTATGCATTTTCCCATGTGGAGACTACAGTTTCACTAGGTTGCAGTCGGATGCCGAAGCAGTTGATAAATGCAGGGGGGAGAGAGGAAGAAAAGGGCATGAGAAAGAACCACCAAGGGAGGGGATGCTTCTTATAGATTAAGGAAGCAGAATATTTCAGTAATGGCTAACTAAATATGCTTTAGGTCACTAATTGGTTTATAGTATACGGGCAAGTAACAGTAATTTTTATTTGGATTCTTCCTTGTTCTTGACAAGGTGGAGTTGGCATAGCTAATTTGGAAATCTTTAAAATCCAACTGAGCATGGTATCACCTTTTGCTTTTCAGTCTGTCTTTTAAATGTTGAAGCAACATCTTTTTCTATTTCCTGTTTACAGTTTCTGGCCCAGTAATTTTATTTTCTTCTACTAGTTAGTTTACTGCATAATTAGTGCATGAAATTTTCATATATAGTTTTTTCCCCCCCTTCTAATAAAAATACTTTGGAGATGTTCTATTAATGCAATAATACCTTCGATGAATATGGGTGGATTTTGTGATCTACAGTGTCTCACAAATAAAACAAAACAGATAAAAGACAATTTCAATGCTGGAGTCTGGAGCCATCTTTCTCCAGCTTTTCTATTCAAGTGCCTTACAATTAGCCTTCTAGAGCATAAGCAATCAATTTGGTCCAATTCTATGCCAGTTATACCTGAATCAGGCTTCTATTATTTCTCCTAAGCTTGACTTTACTTGTATCAAGATATCAGCATAGTTAGAGCATGATTAAAACGAATTCATTCTTTGAAATTCTTAATTCCCCAATGCTTTTGCACCATTTGCTTCATGACAAACTTTATTCGAGAGAGAAAATGAGAACATACATATTTGCTAGTGCAGTTGTTTTTCAGACTTTGCATAAATAAATCTTCACTTATTGCTCAGTCACCATTAAATGCCTAGTGATGGCACCATTTCTAATGATTGAACAAAAGAGATCATCTGATAAGTGACACAAACGGCAAAAATACCAAATAGTACAAGAGATAGGTTTGCAATCAAGCTATACTAATGGGGAAAATGGCTGGCATATTTTAATATAAACATGATTTGGCCACACATTGCAATGCATGTAGTTGAAGATCAGAGTGTTGGTAGAATTCTAAATTTCTTGCAAACCTCCTCTTCGTGCTTGTTTGCACAAGCCATTGCATGTGTTGTTTAAGTGTTGTAGCATCCTCTGAATACAATTCAACGGAACAGAGACAATAGAGGCTGTTCTGCAGATTCTAGTAAGTATCAGCTAAAATGGTTGCATGCACTCAGTTCCAAACAAACATAATTTTTTGTAAAAAGTAGAAACTTTTGATCAGCAAGACAGCCACCACTATTGGATTAAGGGTAAAGTGAAGAAAAGGAAACACAAAAAATGTTACAACTATAGCTGTCCTGTGGTTTTGGTACAGAACCAATCCAGTGATTTGCTTCGTTCCACTGCTACAAACTATCCTAAGGAGCAAATTTGTTTAATGCATTAAAAACATAATTTACTGGCCTCATTAGAGAGCATTGGAAGTGCAAATGATAAATCATAAAGAAAGCAACCGAAATTCAAACTAGGAGAAACGTCTTGTGTTCTTATTCTACAAATTCCAGCATATTAGACTTGAGTGAATAAAACCATTTGTCTTTGGTAGTTAGAACAAATAAAGCATATTTTTAGCCATTTTCAATTGTCCATAAAATTAAAATTTCAGGTGAAAATCGGACTACTCTCTCATTCAATCAATACAACCAGTTTCCCTCCATAAGTTTGTTTAACTCCAAAACATATATATACACTTATATGTATATATTTCACATGCAACTCTAGCTATAAGTCATCATTTTTCCTTCTATAAGTCAAAAGAGCTGATAAAAAACTCCCTTAATGACAGAGCATAGATACTCCAATCAAATATGTCAATCAAATTAAATCAACAGAATGAATATAAAATTTTAACTACTGATAATTTTGAGTTTCCCATACCACTTTAATGATTTTAAAGTCCAAAAAATATTGTTTATCAAATAATCCAATTTTCGCATGCTCAGAGTTATATGCTTTAAGCATTACATATATCTTAAGCAGAAAAGCAGAAAAATAAAGACAAACTCACATGTGAAGGCATATTTACACACACACCGACTTAGCACACAGCATCATTCCAAATCCTCCAGGGAAGATAGATTAATTTTTTTTTCTATAAATACAGGGTTTAATGATGTTCAACTGGTTGAAAAAAGTATAAAAGAGAGAAAACAGACTGCCAGTTATCTTTCATTCTCAGGTTATGGTGTATTATTGTCTCTTCCTATTCTGAGCTTTTCCTAGGAAATATAATTATTTAAGCTATCAATATCTGTAATTCATTCTTCATTACTTAAAAAATGATGACCTTCAAGCTCTCACTCAACCAAGAATACCAACGCCATTCCATTTTCTTCTATGATTTGAAATCAACAGAAAGCAGGAGTAATCAAAATAACTTTATGTTCGAAGAATGCATTAACATCCAATTGTCTTTGCCTCATTTTCAGTCTGCCAGTGATATGTCTATAGACTAATGTCAAGACAATCAATTTTAGAAATTCAGACAATAGTAAATCTAAGTCTAACTGTGAAAGCCATCCCAGCTAGGTGATTAACACAGTGAGAGGCATGAAATACATTCCTAGTTATATTTCTAGCGTTTCTTGAAATAACAGCTCCTCTCTGGTCACAATAAGTGCTCCATAGTCCACACCACTTACATCCAAGAAATAGATAACATTAGCTGAATTCAAAAGGTCTTTACCCTATTTCTGCTTTGTCTATTACTGGCTTTCCATGCTTCAATTATTACTGCTTTTTCAAATCTCTTTTAGCTACAATAACAAGGCAAAATCTGGTTCATCTCACTTGATGGAGCTTTGAGCGGTAATAGTTGTGGTAGGCCACATAAATTCTCTTTTAATCCATTTGGTTCCAGAGAACAAACTAATGAAAGAAAATAAAAGAAAACAACAAACAATAAAAGCATAGAAGAAAGAAGGCAAATTCAGAATAGAATTTCATTAATATTTAACACATATAGTTACAAAAGGGCAAGGATAAGGAAAAGCCAAAACAGAGAATCTTATATCCCTTATTAACTACGTTTTGAACTAAATAGCTCAGTATGCAAGCAAATATAGCTGAAAGTACTCGGCAATATGCAATTAACAATTCCTGACCTTTACACTTCTCATTGTAGCAAACATTCTTGCACAGCCTCCATTTATTTCACCTGTCCATGGAGTTGATGGTGTTGCAGATAAGATATCATCCATCAACAATAAATTGGTCATCTTGATTATCACCGTCAACCCTCCCATCTCCATGAACCATACCATTCACATGGTGCAAATTTTGCATCATTTGTGAAAGATAATGGTTGCTGGCACCAGTATGGTCTGAAAGCCCTGCTGGATGACCAGTCCATTGAGAAACAATCCCAAGCAACTGGCTAGTAAGGTTTTGTTGCTCATGAAGAATACGAGTCTGCATCTGGCCCATTTCTGCTCTGTGCTGATTTAACATTTCATCCATCCTCTTCTTCCATTCTAACCTCCTTCTATGCATCCTCTCCTCCCACTCCCTCTCTTGTATCAACTCCTCTTCTTTTCTTCTTCTTTCTCTCTCTTCACTTTCCTTTTCCATAGCTTCCCACTCAAGAATTCTCTGCCTTCTCAATTTCTCGCTAGCCTTCTCTCTTTCTTCCCTTCCGTTTGCTCTTTCTTCCAACTTTCTTTCCCATTTTTTCTCAAGCTCCAGTCGCACATTCTCCTTCTTCTGCCTCTCACGCTCTCTCTCTGCCTCACGTTGCTCAAACCGAGCCTCTAATTCCCTTAATTGCCCCAATTGGTTCACAAGAAACCCAAATGCCTTCTTCTCCAACCCCTTCAACACTTTCCTTTTCTTCTTCAACGTAGACCCATTTGGCTCCACTTCTTCATACAACAAACCATCATCTGCCTCCTCCCTTACATGATCATTCCCATTATAATTCCCCTCTCCTTCTTCACCATCATACTCAAAGCCCAAACCTAACACCCCATACTCTCCCCCATCAATTCCTGCAAAATCTCCATCCCCAGATTGACCTATTTGCCCAAACTCCACAATCTCCATTCCCCTACCTCCAACAAATCCGCCTCCATTTTCCCTATCCTCATTCGCAACCACCATCATATCACTACTATTATTACTATTATTATTGTTATTATTACTATTATATGAAACTGCAACATCCCCAAATACCTCTTTGTACCGCAAAAAATTGGACCAATGTGTAAGCCCTTCGAACCAATCAAACTCATCATCCCCATTGCACTCCCCACCCACCGGATTATCAACTACCCCATCGGGTTTCTTAATCTTTTGCTTAACTAGCAAATATTGGTGCCTCATATTTTGCACCTTAGTAGACACATCCTTCCATGACCATTGCCACGGATATGCAATAGAATCACGTGCATGATGCACAGAATTCACATAACAAGCAATAGGCTTATACTTCTTTTCGCGGGTTTTCATTTTGGCGAGAGTTCCATCAGCTACCATCTCACCATATTTATCAATTAGGGTTTTTTCTTCAGCCTCAGTCCATTTCTTTCTTTTCGGTATCATCATTTGGTACAATATATACAGATAAACCAATAAAAAAACCTAACTTTCTCTATCAGGGTAACTTCAAATTCATCAAGTACACAACTGTATGGCATCGAAGAAAGGACCCAAAATCAAAACAACCCAGATCAAAAGAAACACCCGAAAAAAGGGAGAGCTGGCAGAGAGCTTACCTTAAGCTGGAGGGATTTGAAGAAAAGAAACTGCTTTGACTGTTTGGGTTTTCCTTCTTTGAGGTAGGGATTAATTTAGACTTAAAGTAAAGATGGGGAAATCTTCTGGGGAAAATTTGGGAGAGAAAGTGAAGAAATCTGTGAGAAAGTAAGTGCTTTCAGGAGTGACTGAGTTAGAACTCAAAAGCGAGAAAATTGTTGAGTACAAAAAGAAGAAACAGGGCCCTTTTTTTTTTTCGGGTTCTTGTTATTGCAAGGGAGCGGTAAGTTCGGGATGGTAAAATTTATGTCTTTGTGTTTTGTAATCTAGTGGGTTGTTTTTGGTTGGTTGAGGATTTTTCTGTTTGCGGTTTGCTACCACTTTGCATTCGTGACACGTGTTGCTTGTATTAAAATCTCTTTTTTTTTTTTATTCTCATGAAAAAAAAGTTTTTTTTTTCATTTTTTATCCTTGAGCCATAATTTTATTTTTAAAATTCCCTTTTTATGGAAAATTCATTAATTTATGTCCTCTCATGTATAACTTCTCATTCCTTTCATTTAATATTAAAGATAAATGAAATAATACATTGAATCAAAAATGTAATTATTAACCATTTCACCCTTTACTTTTTTTTTTTTATCCTTCCTACTATGTTTTCTCAATAATAACTGTACTATTTCACTGATTGCATGTAAGTTGGCAAACCAAAAGTTTTGAAGAATCTAATAACTTTTGAGTCCAAATGCATGAAACTTAATAGAAATTCAGGGGGTAATGTTTCTCATCCAAACCAAATTTGAGTTACATGGATTTGTCAAGTATAATAAAGGAAAAAATAAATGGAAAATAAATAAGTAGTGGATCAAGGAATTTGATAAAACTTCAACTCACTTTTTAGATTAAAATAAATTCCCTAAGTTGGTATCCAATGACTATATAGTATTATTGTGGATGCTTAGGTAAGAGTCATGAAGATTATGTTTCATAAGTATATACTAAAAATTGAACAGTCCACACTATGAAACACAAAACAGATACTATTAAGATCGAAGATCATGAACAAATTTCTTGTATCCTTTCCTAATAACACTCTTAGTAAAGATCTGTATGTTTCATACTCACAGTGTAATTAATATTCTGTCAAAAGAATAAATGAAGAGGAAGTTTTGCAGCAGCAGCATCCTTTCACATCCACCATGTCAGTGATGTCACATGATTTGCATATGACTTTTCCTTCAGTTAACAATCCTTTCTCAACAAAGAGAGGTCCTGTCTCCTAACTCTCTTCCTTTTCTGTTTGGAAGTAGGGAAAACGTAGCAGTTTTTGTTGAGGGTAAAAAACTAAAAAAAACATCTGCTTTTAACTATTTGGAGTCTGGAGTTGGATTTAAATCAGGGCTGGTAAAGACAGGGCTTCTCACGCTTGGACTTTTTCCCATATCTTTTGTTTTGTGTAGGAGGAAGGTCCCTGCTAGAATTGTCACAAACCCACATAACTCTGTTGCAATATCTGCTGCAGCTTGCGAATCCCACTCCTGCATTGTAAACCACAAGAAGAGAGATTGTTGTTTTCATTCTTGAATTTGAAGATGATTGTAAGATAAAACCATTAGTCATGCATGGCACAGGTTTAAATCTAATTGATGTGGAGAACTTTAAGTTACATAGAATGCAGAATTAATTATGAAAAGGGATAATATATATAAAAGAAATGTCTAGAACTTACCTTAAACATGATCATGCTGGCAATAATGGTGAATGTTGTGAACATGACATAGTAAACAGGAGATATGACAGCAGTATTAAAGGTGTCTAGAGCCTGCAAAAAATGTATTCATATATGGAGGAAACTTACATCACTTTTAAAAGCTAAGAGTATCATATATGCAGTGGGATGTAAATCTTTTTCAATATTTACCTTGTTCAAGTAGTTCACCTGCAGAAGACAGCAAAAGGTCACAACAAATGTGAAAACCCATGTTTCGTAGTATTTAAATTGATTCATTCCTGAAAACGACAGCTTCAATGCGATTCCCACTGCTTTTACACCCATTACCTGTAGAAGATGATAGATGGTTTACAACAAAGAACTGTTTAAGCCATAATTAAAACAAAAAAAAAACAAAACAAAACTTTGCAAGTTATCAGCAGACCGTGAGAGAGCCCATGAGGGAGCAGATTCCAACATATACTATCAAATGGGTTTGGCCGTAGCGTGGAACATATCGAAAAATAAGAACAGCTACCAGAATCAAAATTAGTAGAGTGTATGCAAGGAAACCTGTGGACATAAAAAATTCATGTATTAGTCTGACAAACACTAATGATCCATGCCATTGGATGTTAGTGTATTGCAATCAAGAGTGTCTATCCGATCAGCACGGTTGTTTGACAGGCTTAGCTAGACATAATGAAGTAACTAGATAGGAATTTCTCACATACCTGGCTCTGTTGCAAGCTGCCATACTTCTTTGACAGATTCAATATTTCTTTCCTGTGGAGCATGTAAAACAATAGTCGTAGAGCCCACCACACACAGAGCACATCCAAGCACACCAAAGATGTGTAATCTCTCCTCCAGGATGAAATGGGCTAGCACTGCACTGCATAATAATGTTTTCTTCATAACGTTACTCAAATCCACAAACCAACAATCCATCCAACAATGGCCAACATGTGTCTCCACATGCCCACATGCATGAGATATGTAAGCTTCTACACAACTTCCTTGTATGAATGTGGATGAACCTAGCTAGTCAAAAGATTCTCATATTTCTACTGACAAAATGGGAACATGATCCCATACCTGAAAATAATACTTAAAGCTCCCAATGGTGTTACGAGAACTGCAGGAGCATACGCATAAGCAGCGAAATTAGCTATCTCCCCAACTATCACTACAAAATTAAAAGCACATTAACATAAATCAAGCAGTAATATCAGGACTTTCTGAACACGAAGTCGTAGTAAAACAAAAAGCAGTAAGAAAAAATGTACAGTATGGTAAACTTGTGGCACAAAGATGGATGGTTTGCTACTAGATGGCATTGCATATAAACAACTTTGCTCGGAGTTCGTATGATGGATGGTTTGCTACTAGACGGCATTGCATATAAACAACTTTGCTCGGAGTTCGTATGATTCCTTGAAATTGAACAAAGATTGTTCTTATTTTTCCATATGTCCTGCTTCTCTTTTTCTTCTGTTTTCCTTTCTTTTGTTTGTTTGTAGATTTGTTAACTGTTTCTTTTCGTCTTTTGATTAATCGGTTAGTCCAAAATCATTACCTAGAAAAACTTGAAAGATTGTAGAAGAAATGCCTGGACTTTTTGCTTGCAAACAGACATCTATCTCTTTTCCTATATTTTCAGGTCATTTTGGATCCGCAGACAGTCCAACGAGGGCAATAATGAATAAAGCACAAGTCTCGTACAAAACATTAACACAATTTATCCTATAGAATTGCCTTGGTGCTTGGCTCTTAGATCAATAACGAAGGATTTCCTTGAACCTCATGGCAACTCTATTAATTCTCAACAGCTTGAAATTGACAAGACATTTATTTTTCCTTCACAATACAAGAAGAGTTTTGATAACAGGCAGGATTGAGAACAGAAAGAAAAACAAATTAGAAGTAGTTGTTAAAACTTACTAGTTATCATCCCTGCCCACCACCAAGGTTCATACAAATAAGAGTGCCCTCCTTGGCCTGATCACATTAAAGATACAACAGTTCAATCTTGAATCATCCATTAACAAAAAGATTAATTAGCCAAAGCTGCTACCAAAAGGTTGAAGAAAAGAAAGAAAGAAGAAAAAAACCAAACCAGCTCGGGTTCCAGTTGCTCCAGCCTTTTTAAGACCCTTCTTCTTGATAATAAAGCTAGATCCAATAAAAATGCTTGAAGAGACAGCCATAACAAGTCCACGAACATTGTCGATTGACATCCCCATCGATCATATAAACAAACAATAATGGATGATGGAAAGCTGGTCTCTTAATAATTTTTGCAGGGCCAAGACTTCCAATCCAGATTCCCCTGTGTATGTCCATATCAAATCCAAAAAAACATCATTAAACAATTTAAAAGAGAAACCTTGATGTAATTTGCATGATACAACATACTTTTTCTTCTTATATATATATATATTAGACTTGCTTTTTTTTTTTTTTTTTTTTACTTTCTTGGCACACTGCAAAAGGGATTAATGGGACAAAGCTAGAAACCTACGTCCATAATTCTGATGAAGAAAAAGAGAGGTTTGACCTTTGATGGGGAGAGAAAATTAATCCTTTTCTTCGCAAAATGAAAGAGAAAGACAGAAAGGCAGAGAGAGAGAGAGAGAGAGAGAGAGACGTGAATGGTAAGTTCGTTACACAAACGTTAGAGAAACAACTACAATTTAAGATTGCCTCTGAATCCCGCGTTATCCTCGATTCTTTCAACTTTTGGCCCTCCATTTTCATCATATTCCCCAAAATGCCTCCTTTCTTTGTCTTACTTTTTTTTTTTTCCTCTGTTTTGAAGCATTAAAGCATAGGTTATGGGACTTTCCCGACCCCATAATAATGGTGATATTAATAAACTTTTGACGATCATGCTTTAGAATAATTACATTAAAAAAAAACGTAATTAGGGATTTTCAAGATATGGTAATTAATAGGAAGATGGCATGTGGTCGGAATTTTAAGATTTTTTCTACAGGTTAGAATCACATGTTTAAATCTTAGGACAATAGGATCCTCAAAATTATTAAAAGAATTCACAAATTTACTATCACTAACCTCAACATATTAAAGATTAACTTACTTTTCTATCTGGAGTAAAAATTGAGTTATAAATATTCTGGTATTACAAGTAAAGGAGATCCCTCACCAATCAAAACCGAGGGAAACAGGTGAATTTCTCAAAATTTCCTCCCAGGCAAAAGCAATGGGAAGAGGACATCCAAATTTTGATGATATCCATGGTTGTGTCTATTGGTTACTATACAAGGTAAGTAAATATCATTTCCTGATGCCTTAGTCATGGAAAAGAAAAGCAGGGTATCATCGTCCCTGTTCGGAGAGCTGTATATTCAAGGGACTATTCATAAAATCAATTCTCAACGCATCCATCTTTCCATTTTCATCGCCATTATCTTCCTTTTCTTGTTGGCACGATGCTTGGCTGCAATCCTCAACTTCCTCTTGGCATTGCGCTCAGGGTTGATAACAGCCATGCGCTTCTCCTCTCGCTTCCTCTTATCCCTCTTTGATTTTAGTTTCTTCTTAATCTCACTGTAAACATGTCCAAAATCTTCAGTGCCTAAAGTGTTCCGTATACTTTCCAAAACTTCTTGTGCTAATTGCTTTAGATCATCTGTAAGACAATGCGGATAAAAATGGTCAAGTTTGCAACAGCATAAGGATTTCAATCAAAACCAGGAAGGTCTAAAGTTATACGGAATAAATCTAGTATGGGAAGGTCATAACTCACCAGGGATTATTTTTCCAGCAAACCCTTCGCAAACTTTATACAAGGGCAGCATCATATAAGATGCATAATGTCGGCAATCATCCTTACTGATTTCAGGTAAAATTTTCTGGAAACTATTGAAGACAATCCTCAACTGCACACGGCATTTTAAATTTATCAGCACAACATATATTCAATAAAAACAAAAATGCAATTCAAAACCAACAAGTTAACCAGTCGGGTCAGGAAAGGAATTTCAGTCCAATGCATTTCCAGAAATCAAATAAACACCAACAGTCTGACCAACCTGAATAGCCTCCATTTGAAGGGCAAGCTTGCCCAGCTCTTTAAGCAAATTAAAGACAAGTAGATATTGAAGGCCCTTAGAATGGTCTGTATCATTTTGGTCATGTGTAGCACCAGTGATAGACAAAAGCATTCCTGTTGCTTTTCTTGGATTGAGCAACTGGAAACCTTTAACAAACTGCTCCTGCTCATGCTGTTCAAGGGTAGACCAGAACTTTGTATGGTTCACACCAGCCCACTCTTTCATCAAGGAGTTCAGACCACCAATTGCAAACACAAGATTTTTTGTAATCAGGCTGCTCCGGTGATGATGGTTCTTTTCCTTCTCCTTCTTAGCACCAAGCCTTAGATCCTTTGTAGCAGCCTCATCATCACTGATAGGTGCTTTCAGTTGGCAGCAAAGGGAAACAGCTATCATAAAAAGTCTACTTGGCGTCATAAGGAATAAAGCTCCATATGACTTCTCAGAACTACCTCTTCTAGCCTCGTTCATGCTAGTAAAATACAAGGCAATGAGGCGATTTGATACATTGCGCAACCATGCATGCGGATGCAACAGCAACTCACATATCATTTCCCAAATGTCCTGATAATGAGTAGAGTAGTATTAATATGAATTCAATTACATAATCAGATTGCTAATTTCCTATCATTAATAATAAATATGGGCAGGATATGTCTGTTCTTGAGTTGGCTGATTGAAGAGACTTGTTTGAGTACAACATGCTGTACACCACTTAAAAATGAGGGTACTTCCTATTTGCAACTCATTATTGTTTTATGTACAATTTCTAGAACTGTCTTTGCTTCTGTTAGCATCTGTCTAAAAAGTCAGGTAGGTTATCACCTCATGAAAAACATGAGTACGGAGCTAATTTCTGACCTGTGCCAGAGGATAGTTACTGTAATGTTTGGAAACTTGTCATTATTTTTTACAAAAGGATCACATAGGTTTTTAAAAATAAATAAATAAATTTACATATATACATGTGTCTGTACTAGATGGCTGATAACTATGTGGCATAGAGAGGGAATACAACACATAGTCTTTGAATTAAAACAAACTAAAATTGGATGCACAAAAGATTCTAAGAACCTAGTATGTTGAAACATGTTAGGTGTTCAAATCATATGCAAGTGGTAACGCTAGATTTAACTAAAACCCTAACATTATGTTGGCAGAAACATTTATTGTAATTGGATCAGTACTCATTATCTAAAATGCACCAACATAAGACTACAAAGCATTCTAAGCTCTTCTGCTCATCAAGCTGAACAAAATAAAGCCCTAATGTTGAGAAAATTTTAACTAAATTATCTATGCTATTTGCCACCCACAAGGACCAACAAAAAATCTGAGCAATGCTGTTTCTCCTTAAAAGTTATATCTATTCATGCAATGCAAGACTAATATTTCCAGAGCCAGCCAACGGGTGTAATGATCTAGCTCATATCATGGAAGATGCACATGACAATGTAACAGACAAAGGGATAAAGCTTATTGACTGTTACAGGGGTATAGCCCCCAAAACTTTGTCAAATTTTCTCTGATGTCTTCCAAGGATATTTCCTGAAATATATTGTCAACAGGCCCCGCCCCCCAAAAATAAAATTCAACTTTCAAATTTTGGCTCCACTCATGCTTACACATATGAATTTGTAGGTGCATAATTGTTTGTACCTATGCTTATTTGTGAGATGTAACAAATTAAACCCAAAACAAGCATGCAAAACCATTATAATGAAATAAGCAAATTATAAGAAACTTAACATAGATGCTCCCTAACAACAAAAAGAGGAAAAGGATAAAAGATAAAAAGACCCTCAAACTTTGTGTAAATGCACACTCAAGCCATTGTACTTCTATTGATTCAAGTAAACGATGGGACTACTATTTAAGTGCAATCAAGGCAAAACAACTACAGACTATTCTACACTTTAAAAGATTTAATCAGTTCTTGTTGCAAATATTTTGTTTCAATTGGACTTAATTACATTGAAATTAAAGTTCGATGGCTTGATTAAATCAAATAAAGGATAATAACTTAACTGCACATGCAAAATTAATGGCTTTTCTAAACTCTATCTTTAAAAGAAAATAATAATAATAAAAAAGATATAATCAATGTGCCATGATTTTACAACACTATATCACATCTGGAAAGGGTCTAATGTCTTTTTTATAGTTTATCTTTTAAAAAGAGAGAGATAAAGAATGAAGGATTGAATGAAACAATATAATGTGCCACAATAATGATAATATTCTATTATATTGATGACAAATCAGCAATGCTCAGTTACCTGCCTCTAGACATATAAAGAGGGATATACCTAGCTATCATTAACAGATTGGCCGTACTTTTACGGAGAATGGTGGTCAATAAGACAACTAGGGTGGAAAAAGGAAAGTCTTATCTAATAACATTTTTACTCTGGAACAAGAAACAGCCAGGACATACCTCAAGATCCCGTTCAAAGCTTAAATCATGAAACTGAAGGAGCATCTTCTCCAACATAACCAGTGAATAGTATGCCTCTTTCCAAAAAGGAATAGTAGATTCATCAGAAAGATCCATCTCTGTGTTGGTAAGAGCATCAATAGTAGAGTGCAAAATGCTTTTAGTCACTGGCAATATGCTACTTATATGCTTTTGAAAACTTTTTTTCATGACCTCAATCACTAATCCCAATACCTGCAGAAAGACATACGTGACCATCATAAAAGGAACACATGAGAATTGTGGAACCTAAAGAAAATATATTTACAGAGAACTTGATTAGATTCAAGTCCGGCCATGTTTCAGAATTTGACTTAACAAAACAATATATCCATTAACTTCCAGGCTCACATCAGCAAGGAAGAATGAATTGGAGTCCCCTACCCCCACATCCCCAACAACAAAGAATAATTTCAAAATTTTTTTAACAAACAAAATAGAAAAGTTAATTCAGCTGCTCAATTTATAGAAAAACTATCATTTCAACAATTCCAAGTGTTGGAAGAACTGTCCTAATTAAGTTGAATCTAGAACTCTAAAGAATTAAAGCAGAGTCTAGATACTCATGAATAGCTCAGACTCAACTGATATCCAAGCTCACGGCTTACTACTCATAGAACAAACCAAACACATAAAGCTGACAGAACTTGTTCAAATTAAAGTATATAGTCAACAGTTCGCAGCCCAGCTCATCACCAAAATATAAATAATACAACAAAACGCCCCACTAGTCCACCATAAGGTCTCTACACCAGCAATAACTTGAGTGTGGGAGGGTATTACAACAAGAGCCACTGTTCCTTATCTTAGACAAGAGCACTTTGGAACATTCACCCTATATAGTATTAGTAAGGTACACTTTCATTAGGTATATATGTCACCAAATTTTCTCAAGCAATAAATATGGTAAACATGTCATAACACAAATAAACAGCATTCACAGTTTAGAAGGTCATACATGTGGTTCAGAAATTTTGCCCCCATTTCCAAAAATTTACTGCATTTCTATTCTGAAACTCCAAGCACGTAGCCAACATCATTCTCAAACATTAATCTAATAAACCCCTTTAGAGAACTGTACCTGTGCACCTGCACTCCATAGTTGCTGCTTCTCACCCATATACCAGGACAGACTGTACTCAAGAATGGACTTCACTGAATGTTGGCTTACACGACCAATAAGGAGCTTTATAATTGCCCCAGTCATAGACCGGACTTTATTATCCTGATCATTAGCCAAGCACACCACCAGGTGTACAAATATGGTCTGTGACTGCTCATCAACAATGCTTTTCGGAAATTTGATCATAATTGCATGGAGCATTTCAAGCACAGATTCTCTCCCAGTGGGATGCTCATACCTGCAAGAAAGCAGACTGGTTTAAGACAACTCCAAAACAAAATAAACAAAAAAAAAAAAAACATATCTTCAAATACTTTGACACGTGCCTTAGATTTGCAAGCAGAAAATCTAAATGTTGCTGCAAGCGTTTGTTTGAAAGATGATAATCAAGTAAGAATTGCAACAAAATCTGACTGCATTTCTTGCGAATTGGTTCCACCTGACTAGTTACCATCAATTCTGCAACTTGAACTACTATATCATATATCTCATGAACAACTAACTTGCGTTTAACAATTGCCTTTAGAAGTGACAAGGCAACAAAAGAGGGATTCCTTTCAAGGTCCACAAACATTGGAAACTGGACTAACAGATGTAACTGATCCGAGGATAATGTAATTTTTGTACTCCTCAAAAGCACAGTTAAAAATTTTAGACATGACTGCATAAGAGGATTTCCAGGATTTACTGATCCTTGTGCGATACTCAACAGTGTCACCTTCAATTTATCAGACTGAGATTCAAGGGATGGCAGAGGCAGCCTTACCAATGGAGTAAGACATCTAAGGGATGCAGATAAAACATCTTCATATTTGGAACTCAAGCAGTTGCCAAGCAACTTGATAAAAGGATCCAACATTGATAACAGTTGTTCATCATTTTTGTCCAATTTTATGCTTTTTATTCTATTTTGCAAAACCCCTAAAGCAAATACAGTAATAAGATGTGAACATGCAGATTTAGTTCCAAAAGCCTGGCCAGAGAAAACAGTTTTCTCATTACCATGCTTATTTGCCTCTGTACCAGAAGAATTCACACCCAACCCATTTTCTTTATTAGTTGCATCTGCTATAAGGCCATATACAAAGATGAATAGATCAGTCTGATTTACAGTTGGATTGCACCCAATTCCGTCTGCTATGTGCTTTAACATATTCTCCAATTTTGCTTTCACTTTCGGTGTCAGATGCTTTTGCAAGTGAGCTGTAATGGGAGAAAGAAGCTTTACCGCATGGATTTTGAAAGTTATGCTTTGGGCAATCAATTTCAGGGTTTCAAAAGACTTGCACTTTCTAGTTTCTTTCATTTTAGAAGCAATCTTTTCCACCTCTTTCTCCTCAGCAACATCTCCAAGAATATCATTTTCCACCACACAGAGGAGATCTTCTAAACAATAATCCAAGCTCCCATAAGTAGACTTTGAAAGAGTCTTTGACAAAACAAAATTAAGTGTGTATCCTAGAACATGCAGCTCAAATCCCCGTTTCAATGTTGCTCGCAAAACCTGAACTATAAACTGCATATATTCAAGTCCAAGCTCCTTCAGACATTCAGCCAACACAGACCTAGCTTCATCACGAATACTTTCTAGACGATTCTTTAGAAAATTCGAAATGCGGTAAATGATGCTAGACAGCTGGGAGTCCATTATATCTCCTGGAAGAAGCTTTAGAAGTTTCAGTGCTGCAAGACTGATATTAACATTGACATTATCAGAATCAGAACTCAATAAATTTCGTATCTTTGGCAGCACTGTTTTTTGAAGGCAGGTCTGTATCTCAGCAACCATAACAGAATTACCACCATTCTGCAATGCTGAAGAAACAGTACTACTGGTTTCAGAATCTAAAATGTTGTCCAAGGAATCTTTGGATCCTTGATTGGAACAAAGCTGTGAATAACTAAATTGGTCCAAGATACAGCAAATTAATCGTAAGAGAACCTTCTGCTTGTCTGGCTTCATCCTAATCTCCCTAAAGCAGCGAAGCAGTAATGTGTAGTATGATTTCCATTCCATCCTAGCAGAAACTGAAGCAAGTGCTTGCATGCATGCAGCTCTAACATGTTCATCCTTTCCATGTTGTAAATCGAACAACATGTTGAAAAAGAGTGGAATAAACACTTTATTTATGATATCCTGCAAGCCGAAAGCAGCATAGCAAGTTTTTAGTGCTTATAAGAAAACTTCCCCTAGTTAAATACCAACGTGTTAACAATGAAGTTACCTTAGACATATTGCTCTTACTGATAACATCTGCAAAGCGAGACAAAGCCTTTGCTCTCTTATGTTTCTGCACAAATAAAGAGGCAATTGAGAAAAATCTTCAGTCTCCTTTGTTGGAACAATCATTAACAGCTAAAGCAAATTAGCTTTTGTTAGCACTAGCAAAAACAGAAGAAATACACAAAGGCTGAAGAAAAGTTACAAACTCCACTTCAGAATAGAAATATTTGCTGAACTTACAAGAACAAATTATCAGAACGAACAGAACAAATAAACAGCAGTCTTTCATCACATGCATTCAGAGACCATTGTCAATCACACAAATGATTTATGTCAGAACATCAGTGGCCAAAAGAGCATAGAAAGCAAGGAAATAACCTGTAGATGGATGATATTGTTGAAAAAATCTTGATCAGCATCTTCAGAGCATAAAGCTCTGAACAAATTAAGATTTGCCAATTGTGGAAGCTTTATCACCATCTCTCGCAGCAAATCAATCCATTCCTGAAACCATTCCCATCCATTAAAAAACCTCCTGAATATTAAGGATTGAAGACACAGATTTTTTTTTTTTTCAAGTTACTGCAACTGATATTGCAAATATCATGGATTTTTCTCCACATACTACATCTTTGTAACCCTAAAAGGATACAAAGAAACTGACTATAATAACGGCAAAATATGTGTACGAAGAACAACGATACGCATCAATGAGTGTCCTTATGCACATAAGCATGTGTACATAATGTGGTGCACATCTATATCACATTAGTTGGTATAATAATTGAAAAATTGCTTTCCCAAACAAAATTGTTACCATCAACAAGGGTCCTTATGCACAGCAGTACATGTGTACATAGTTTGGAGCATGCTGTATCAGATGGGGTGGTTAGCTAACATATCACCTATTTCTACAAGAGGACTAAAATAGGTCTAAATCGTTTGATACCTTTCTCACAGAAATTCCCCTGCTAATTGCATCCCCCATATTTTTTAAAAGAAATTTGTTTATAATACGCCTCATGCATGCTCTTGTCCAACGGCCTCCATCATCTATCATCATCTCTTCAGCAGTTTCATGGTGATCTGTAACCTCTTGGCCAAGAATTTTGGCAGAGAATTCAAGAAATATAAGTAACAACCTATAAGCATGATGCCTTAAGATTAATTCTTCTGATGACATATCATATACACATTGTGACAAAATGAGTAATGTATGCTCCACTGGCACAGCACAAAAGAATCCCATTCCAATCTCTTCATATGCCTTGCCTATAGTGTCATAATCAAGCTCATCCAATTCAAAAGCTGAGGTTGCATTCAATTGCCTGACATGTCTAGCCTGCACTCCAACCATCAGAATTAAAACTTATGATATTCATAGATAAAAGAAACTCCCAAAATAAAAATTTAAAAACAAGGCAAATATTACCACCACATGTACAGAAGCATCAGTTCTAGCAAGTGCTTCAAGAAGATCACAAATAAACACCCGAATATCCAGTTTAACAGAAATAAGAAGTGGCGCAACTGCATTTATCATCTCAGTGGTCCTCTCACTCCCTAGTACAGGTATGATATCTCGAATAACTTGTATGGCTTCAAGACAGATACCTGCAACACCAATAAAATACATTAATACAACAAAGAAAGAGAATAATTTTGTATCAATACTTATTCTAAATTATTCTTACCAGAACCTTGGACTCTCTTTGATAAGAATGGGAGCAAGATATCAACAAATTTCTTTGCCAGCAATGGATCCCTTATGTACTTCGATAACAATTTAAAAATTCTAATTTCTGTTTCCCCAGGACATCTGACCAATTTTCTGTAACAGCAAAAGAATAGATGAAGGAAAAATTCAGAGATGAGCTTTTCCATCCCCTAATAACTTTTAACTCAAAAGCAAACAACTCAAATATATATGAGTCGTTAATGCAGAAACCATAAAAGGGGAATTAAGAATGAAGTAGGGACAGAACAGAGTTCCACATGTTGAGAAAAGAAAAAGAGAGTAAAAAGTATTCATTAACATTCAATACAGACCAGCCTTTCAAAAAAAAAAAAATTCAATACAGACCAGAATATTAAACTTCAAAAGAACACATTATTAGTCATAATAAAAAGACGTTTCCATTACCAATGGGGCCATAAAGGGTCTTGGAGAAAAAAGACACAGAAAAGATAGGTGTCTCAACTTACATGTTCACTGGCATTTTCTATCAAACATAATATCTAGACAACCCTTTAATTTGGGGGGAAAAATCTACCATAAAAATTTTCAAAATATCCTGAGAGTAGAAACTTAGAATTAGTTTTTTGTTTTTGGACCAAGGATCGGAAAGGTATCCAATGTTTCTCATTGGTCCTGTGACAGAAGGCCTTAAATGAAACTACTACACATTACCATACTTAAAACATTCTCTATCTATTTCTCTTCCCCTCCCCCCCCCCCCCCTTTCTCTCTCATTATCAATCATTCTATTTTCTTAAAAAAAAAATTCTACCCTCCAAATATATTACTACTAAATTTTACGTTCTGTTTGAAAAAGGGAAATAGAAAAGAAAAAAAACAATTTCTCTCAAACTTAATGTACTCCAAGTGAACAGCACCTTACTCAAAGTGCACAACCAAGAACTGAAAATTTATATGGTCATATCACTGACATGCTTCTTGGAAGATTTCAACGATGATTATGAGAAAAAGTTCTTATTTCTACAGTGATGCCAGATTAGTGAAGCAGTAAGAAAATGGATGATCCATTATGTGAGCCAGGAGGAATAGCAAACGAAAAACAGTTCTTTTCTTCTTCCAAAGTAACTATTTATTTCATAATAGTTTGAAGCAGTTGATTCTTCAATACTTCTACACATACTAGCATACCTTTGCATGAGAATTACAGGTAAGATGAATCACTCATACCTCTTAGATGCACTATCACTCTGAAAATGATGATACAAGCTGCAGACAAGTGCTTCTAGGTTTGGATATATCACACTTTGGATAGGACTGTTTTCATCATCCAACTCACAATCAAGATCAAGCAGGTTTGAAATAAACTTCAGAACACAAGATAAAATAGCTTCTGAAGCAGTTGGGACAGCTAGAATTGAAAAAATATCAGGAACAAGATTCCTTTCCCTACACAATAGGGACACAAGTCGGTGGCTTCGACTCATAGCCAGAAAGCAAGAGAACAGGGAACTTGGTTTTTCGCTACTAGAACCCTCCTGTTTGAAACCATGAATTAAGGGTTTCGTAGATGTAAAAAATAGGTCCCAGAATTCACAACCAAAATCGTGGTCCTCGTATTTATTGAGAACAAGAGAAACAATTTTCAGACATAGAGACCTCAAATCTTTGAACTGCTTGATGGCAATGCCAGTCTGCAAAAGAAGAAAAAAGTATCATTAACAAGCTGTGTCTTTTAAATGCAACCTAAACTTAGTTTCCTTCAATAAAGAATATGGTTATTTGTAAAAGGCCAATTAGAAGGAAAAGATGGTGAAAAGAAAAGCATACAAGATGCTGTTCCATCATTGATAGAATATAACATCAAACAGAAATCCTATTGAATACTACAAATAGTTCGTTACCCTATTTGAATTTAAAAGAGACAAAGTATTTGAGAAAAGGAGCAGCTATCAATCCAATTGAAGAACAAGGAAAAAAGACAGTCACAGCACAGCTGGAAATATTACCTGCACATCATTTACCACTGCACTGTCTTTGTCATCAGAGCTCAGCTCAACACCAGGATGATCTTTTACCAGAGACGATTCAGCAACCCTGGCAATGTCAATGCTCGAACTGCAGCTTGCTAATACCCGAACAACACATCCCATCAATAGATCAAGAAAAGGTCTGACATGAAATTCATCAAAAACACCAATAACATCTTCAATTACATACAGAAAACCATATCTTTTCTTCCAGGAAAGGGCTGTTATATTTTCCACTGTGAAATATTTCAGATAATTTGGTGCGTGAAATTCATCAATAGAACTATTTGGTAAGTTCCAATACAAGTTAGAAGCACAATCATCTTCATTTGATATAATTTGCAAGGGCTTTAATAACAAAGCAAAGAAAAGAGGGAGCTCATGAGCGTCGAGTTGAGCTATGAAACCAAGAACTGCCTTTCGAAGATGTACACTTGCATGCTGTCAAAATAAGGTCATAGCATCAACATTCAAAGTGATAAGAATGACATGATAGTGAAAATAAATACATATGGATAGAATTGGAAAACCCCATAGGCTGAAAGGTTAGGGGTAAAGAATATTTAAATCATATTCAGTTGGACTTGGATATACCTTCCGAGAAGCAAGTGTTTTCAACTTTCTAATTTTTGGGATCAGAAGACGAACAACTAAAGGCACCAGAGTCACCCTATGAGCTTCTTCAATTAGACCAGATTCTTTAGATAAACTCCATGTTGTTAGTTCTTCTCTCAGATATTTTGAATTGATTAGATTTTTCAGATGCTGGTCATATGGGAGTAAGAAGTCATCTTTCCACAATAAAAGGCAATCAAGAACCCTTGCCTGTATTTCAGCATCAGTCTCATCTAGAAGCCTGATAAAGACAGAAATAAAATACATGACCCATCCTAAAAGATTGTTAAATTTGAGTTTAGATTTTGTGACAACTAACACAATTTAAAGCAAGCGACAAATGAGACACTATAAAGCACCAACCACACTGCACCAACCTATTTTGCAGAACATCTTTTAGAAATTGATTTCGATAGAATGATCTAGGGTTCCGCATCAGTTTCAACAAGCTCAGCCATTCTTTAAGGATTCCCTTCCACTCCTTCCCGTCATAAATGTCTGAATTGAACAATCCCAAGCTGCAATACCAAATGAGAAAATAAACAAAGTTCTAATAAGATGATTTACTTCAATGCTTCATATCATAAGAAAAACAAATCAATGGTACAAGATAAAGAAGATGACTACCTCACAAGATTATCGCTATCATAACCCAAAAACCTTAAAAATAGAGGTATAATTTGACGGGACTGAGATTCAGCAACAGAAGGAATCTTTTGTAGAGATTGGAGCAACAAGGACAAGACTGATGTGCCTGGTGTGTTATCAGATGCAGGCTTAAGAAACAAATTGAATTTCCTTACAAGATCTGAACATTGAAACAAGGGAGGAAATTAGAAATCAGTATTTATATCATGAAAAACAACGATCATATTACATACCCTAGACCAAGTTTCAATCATAAAATCCACTGACAAGATATAATATCAAAAGGAAACAAATGAATGCCAATTTAATAGCAAAATACATATCTTCACATACCACTAGATGTGTTAGATAAATTGGCATTTACTCCGTCAAGTAGAATATCAGATGCCTGAACCAGGGATTGACATTGCTCAAAATAAGAAATAAATCTATCCCAGACAAGTCCAGTGTGCTTGCTAATCAGAACTGAAAGGCACTCAGAAGCTGCATCCCATATATAGCTAAAACGATTATGGAAGATGCCAATTATCCCATTCAAGACAAGTGGTACATATGTTTCAGATATCCTTCCAGGAGAGAGCCCCATCTGTATTCTAGATATCAATAAGGTGACTTTCCTGCTGGTAAAAATTGAAAGAGAAGTGGCCTCAATAGATAGCAAGAGACGCAGAACCTGCTTTAAAGGAAATATATTAGTATTAATTATCTAATAAATGCTGGTGTTAAAGAATAAAAGCAGCAGAAGATAGTTGTACATACATTGCTATCATCAGTGGCTACAATACAAGCCTGAGAACCCTCTGTTTTTAATTTCTTCTCAGCTGGCTGATCCTTATCAGAAATTTCACAACTGAGAGGCTCATAATGGCACAAAATTCTTAGAGTTGGAAGACGAATCCCCTTATCTGGGTGACACAAATTATCGGCAAAAATGCCAACTGCATCCACAGTATTCTCTCCTTCAAGCACAGGATGATATATTTTCTTGCTGCTGTCTGCTTGCAATGCAGGCCTACCATTTTTATGATAATTTCCAAACATAACCAGTGATCAACAAGCACAACATGTTGATAAAACAAAGATAACCAGAAAGAGTATATGTGTCTGTGTGCTTTGTGAGTAAAATGAACAAGACATGTGCATGTATGTGTTTGTGTCTGTATTTGGTAAATTTGGGCAAGGCCAGGGGGGAAGGGGAACCGACCAGTGGACCTTGACCCTCCATTGAAGCGCAAGGACCACTAGGCCGAGCCTGGGTTATTTCAGAAAATTTGCATACATAAATGTCAACATACCCATTCACAATATCTAAGTAATCAGCAGCAGCCAACAATACTTGCGAGGATGATTTGCAGGCCTTGGCAAGATGTAATACTTTGCTCATTTCTCCATACCCAGGCTTTTTTGCAGAATACCATTTGTTATGGGAACCTAAAGCAGAACCAACTAGGCTTTCCCAAGTGTGTTTGGAAACACCTGCAATATATTCTGAAAGAATAGGAGAAAACCAAGAGAAAACATGATAAGGAGATACTACAACCAGATTTAAGAAAGCTAAAAATGCAGACGTGGCCATTCTTAACAACTCAAAGCTATGAATTGCAGGCAACAAAAGACAGCAGTGTTTCAGAGTACATACTGGAAAACAAAGATGAAAGGCAGAATTACTTACCATCTTCAATCATAAGAAGCTGATGAAGTGCATCTATCAAATCCATCAGCACAGATCCATTTGCTTGGACATCAAACATATGTGGATAGCAGCTTATAACTCCCCATAATACAGCCAACTTGGCATCATCAATTTCAGCAGGTAATGAATTCCCAAGTACAATATCATTTATAAGCCTGATCCAGTTACTAATAACCCCTTGCATATAATAGCATATCTTTGCAAGTCTCCCTTCAGAAATTCCATCTAAGAAGTTAGAGCTTTGAGGGTGCATTTGCAGTCTCTCAAAGAAGGACAGTAACAAGCAAATAACTTCTTCTGATGAAGATTCTACCAAATCATTCATAGCACTGAAAATTCAATCATAAAATTTCAGAAAACTGCAGCCAAAGCAGAAAGAGTAAAGGAAGATCCAAGATGCAACTTAGATGTCAATATTACCTTAAAATATGATCTCTGAAAATATATATTACAGAAGGGTCCTTCAGCAGTAGTTCTCTAAGAAAAGTCAACAAACTGAAACCCAAGCAACAGCATGTCATGAGAAAAAAATGCAGCTAAAAGACATGGCATTTGAGACCGATTCTAAAACAGATAATACCTTGAGTTCCCTAACTCAAATACAGGAGTCCACTGTAACAAACAGCCAGAGATGGATGACAAGTTATTAAAACCATAGAGTCCATCAAGAATGTGTAGCATTAGCGACAGAACCTTATCCACAACTTCCAGCAAACTACCATTTCCTTTGTTAGAAGGCAGTACAATTTTCCGCACCAAGGACCCTACAACTTTAAGCATTTGTTGATAATCTGCATGGCAGTACATTAATTAGAATAGGCAGTAAGGTAAAAGAAAGTCAAAATAATGTTTAACAGAAAAAGAAGGAAACCATAGTATCAAGACCATTGTCAACTCACTAGAAACACCACGCCCGTTATTAACCTGAACAGCAGATGTAAGTAGCGATAAAAGGCGACTTAGATGTAAGAAGGATCCATTAGTTTCAGAGTCATTTATTTCCTGATACAAGCACTCCCACATGAGAGTTAACTCTTTGGGTTCTAGCTCCTCCGATAATTTTTGAAAGGCAATAATCACCACTTCAAGAATAGCATCTGAACCTGCAAGAGGACATAGAAACCCTCAGGACCAAATAAAACTAGGTAAAGAAGAATACCAGCCACTAACCAACAAAAAACAAGATAAACCATGCTAGTACTAAGTCAGAGACAAAATACATTGCAGGGCTTAAGAATGACCAAGAAGAGCCAATACAAGCTATCAGCAAGTGAAAAATGTGTAAACTAAAGAAGATATACCAGTAAATAAATCACGTAGTTAGCAAGTCCTCAAAGAAACTTAACTATAAACATTAAACACTTTCAAATATTTCCAACATCCTGCAAAGAAAGATCTAAGTATATACCATAGTTATTCACTAAATATGTGTTGCTTGGATAGATGGGCGCACTAACAGAGTGAATAGATCATCAATACTAATGACTCTAGTGAGAAACCTCAGGCATTCTTCTTCCAACAAAGTATTGAAGTGCCTAAGCCATGTACATAAAGCACAGCATTAATGGTCTCTAGAAGGGCATTATCAGCAAGAAATAACATACCTTCAGGACACTTCTCACCAATAGCAAATATTGAATTGTCCACCAATAATCGCAAAACTCTCTCAGCTCCTGAATGGAACCTCGATGAGGTTCCTAACATAACATAACATAACAAAGCACTAACTCCAGACTTCCGTATAGGTAATGGATTCTTCGTAACTTCAAACATGATCTTTCTAATACCTGTTTCAATCAAAATTCAGAAAACATAAGCCACAGAATTTAACAAAAACTCAAATTCAGATCCAACACAAAGCAACACAATATACATCATAAGACCACAAATGCATGTAACTCGCAACAATTCTCTTGATTCAAGAGATTCATTACTTTAATTTTGTACAATAGAAATACAAACTGCAAAAAAAAAAAAAAAAAAAAAACAAAAACAAAACAAATTAACTGGGAAGGGGAAAAACCACAAAAAATCTAGCGAGAAAATCACATCAAGCAAATGTCTACCATACGCAACAATTAAATTATAAATTCAAAACATAACCTACTTAATGTAATACCTTCAAAATTCAACACAAAATGCAATAATCAACATCAGAGACATCAAAAAGGAACCCTGGTGTCAGCTTTAACATTTTTTTTCACATAAACAAAAATTGTAAGGGTTCCAAAATACTCTTACTCGCAAACATGGCGCTCTCCCTGATAATTATAGAACTTTTGCAGTGAAATATTCTCCAACAACTTAAAACATCAAAAGCTCATTTACAACTATTAATTGTTTCACTAGCATTGTTAAAAACTATTCGAGGGCATGCAGTCCGAAAGAAAATGCAGAATGAACATACAATGCTCAACTGGAAAAACATCCTATTAAAATATTATCACTAAGAGACTTAACTTCTGCAAGCTGAGAAAAAAAAATCTAGATCCTAATTCTAGGCATCATAAGAATAGGAAATTTGAAACAAGTTTCCATCATTGCAAGCTGATACCTTTTATAAGTTGCTCAACAGGTGCATTCCGCAGCAAGAATGATGTAGCTTCTGCCATAAACTCTTGGACATAATCCTTCGCGTAATATCTCAATTGTACTGTAACCCTTTAGAACAAAGGGAAAAAAGAACATAAGCGACATAAATTGTGTCAAATTTGTCATTCTTTCATAATCCACTTCAGTCCCAAAAAAAAAAAAACTCCTATCTTATTCTTTTGTCAAACTCATCAAAAAGTTGTACAACTAATAGGTAGTTGTCAAGACATTATACGCATCTATCGGAGACCTGACAACATCAAAAACATATATAAAACCTTAAGAATATATAGTGAAACTCAAAAGATATGGTTCAGCAAAACTGGAAACATCAAAGTGAAAATACATATATATCTTTATAGAATTCAACACTCCCCTCGATATCTGTAGGAACTCCAAATGAAGCCCTAAAAATATTCTCCTCAACCATCTTTATCCCCTATAATTAACCAGAGTTACTTTCTTTTTCCCATTAAGGAAAAAACCATCTTTCTTTCTGAACTTTTCAATAGTAGAAAATTCCTTAATATAAAATTCTTATCTCTTCACCCAGTAACATTATAAGGAGAAAGGATATGTGCTTCCAAGATAAATTAAAAATCAAGAGGACTATCCAACTAAATAAGCTACCTATTTCTCATACTTACTTTGCAAAAACAAGACTCAAGAAATACTCACTTGAGAACATTTATGATGTCCCGTATGAAATACTTCTGCAAATGCATCATGATGCATGACCATGAAGTAAAAATCTGCATGCAAAGGTGGCCAAGTTAAGAGTCCACGTCAATAATTACCAAAATTTAGGCCAACATTAAACAAGTAAAACAATATTAACACATAAAGAACTACTCAGGTAAGAGAAAAGAGCATAGAGCCCAGACCTGCTCAATGATCTCTGGCTCCCTATCTGCACCACTTTTGAGGAGAGAGACTAATGAATCAGCCATCCTAGGCAGGAAGCTGGCCAAAAAGTTATGCAAATGAGTCAAATATAATAATAAAAGAAAAAAAAACATAAAGAAATCTAAAATAAACAACATTGCCAATAATGAAATAGAAAAAAAAAGAAAAAACAAACCATTGCTGAACTAAATGGAAACAAAACAAAAGTGACCAAGAAGGAAAACAAAAGGATTTCAAACTGTGAAAATTGAAAACAAAACTAGCCCTCATAATCACAGGTTAGCATCATTGCTCCTAATGCTAACCTTTCTAGAAGTCAACCACGAATAACAAGGATAAACTGCTCTTACAATTTCATCCCTTGCACTTCCTACAAATCATGAAAACGATGCAATGGCACTGGTTTTGGCACTTACACCTCTTGAGGTTTCTTCACTCGATAAGAATGGTTACAATGTCAAAATATTTTATTAGAAAGACAGAAGTACCTTCATGTTTAAAAAAATGTTTCAATGGAAAGAAAAAACACTTGTATCAGCATGTAGTACTTGAATTACAAATTAAGAACCAAACCCCCACTTCTGATAGAAGAAACATGAAGTGGCATAAATGTCAAAAATAAACAAGTAGTTGAAAACCACAATTGGTGAAAGTATTGCTTAAACCTGATAATTGATCTAAGTCAAACCCTAGCCATATGAGTACATGCGGCTATCTATTGATTAAAGAAAAAATCTTGCAGTTATTGACGGCCCTTGAGTTACAAGAGTTATTCATCTCCCCTGTTTCTTTGACAACTGCACCACTATTGCATGATGCTGTGAATACCAGCAGTTAATACAGTGGCCACCCTTCCTCTCCAGCAGGAAGCTCCTTGGGGAGAAAAAACCTTGTCTCTCCAATATAAATCAGATGTTTCCATAACAAAATATGTTTTGAAGCTGTTTTTTCTTCTTTTATTTATTGTTCCACTCAGTTTTACTAAACTATGTAATAAACCAGAACTATCAATACATAAAACACAATATTTCAAGGCAATGCATCAAAACTGTTTCATGCCCACCCATATAGATGATATGTACTCCATGCATTACTTGTAGCATAGCCGTAAAATAACCTATACATAGCATCAGTTAATACATGCATATGCACTTCAAGTATCAATAACATGCAGCACTGCATAATTGTTATACACCAGAAAGGGAGAAAAAAACGGATTTGATCACAGGAAGAAGGGACTCACGGAAGAAAATCTTCAAGAAGGTCTCTAGAGAAGGCTGCCAACAACCTGCACAAAAGTTAGAAAACTTTTGTTATCTCAAACCAGTACAAACAGAAGGGAGCACAAAATGGAGCACGAGAAACAGGAAGTTGAATATGCAGCATCAATAACACAAATTCATATAAGCTTTCCTTCAACCATAAAAAAAAAAAAAACCAACATGGATACTAATATTATAACAGAGTATGCTGTAACATTATAGCCCAAGATAATTTCCCAAAATGGATACTAATGATCAAACCATCAAGCAGCTGCAATAAACTAATTTCCCAAGATGGATACTAATGATCAAACCATCAAGCAGCTGCAATAAACTAATTTCCCAAGATGGATACTAATGATCAAACCATCAAGCAGCTGCAATAAACTGTTGCAGCACTGCTGGCTAATTTCATCCATTGGTGTTAGACTGGATATAATATGCTATTGGTAAACTTGCTACTCAGACAGTCCTTTGTTTCTCTAGATCAATATGCTGTTGTGCTAAACAAAATCTAGAGAGTCAATTTAATGAGCCTCCAGTCTGCCATTTTGTTTGAAGAACAATTAACAAAAACGAAACCAAACTTATACCAAGACAATGGATAGAGCTTGATCAAGCATAAACTTACACACCTGAGTATAGGCTCAAGAGATAATCTAGCTTTCATTTGCAATCTCGATATAAGTTTAGTAAATATCAATTCCTTGTGCAAGAGTACCAAGGGTAGAGTCTGTACAAAAGGCAATGCTTCCGCATAAAATGAAATGAAATCCTCTGCAGTATTCAGTTCCTGCATTAACAATAAAAAACATAAAAAAAATTAACAGCAATGAAAGGAAAGTAAAGTAAATACCATCTAAAATAACATTTTAATGGACCAGAACTGGTACGTTTTATCATATTAGATATGCTTCCCTAGCGAACTGCATTAAATCCAATTAATGGACTTTGTTTCGAAAGCATAAACTATTTATTTCAAATAAGATCATTCATTTGTAAATGAATTATGTTCTCACATAACCGTGAAGGATTCCAGCAAAACAATAAACTAACTAAAAGCAATCAATTCTAAAAATGTAATAAAAAAAAAACCAAAAAATAGTGGGTTCCAACATGGTCAAAGAAAGAAACAAAACTTTTTGATGAAAATTAACGCATACCCTCCACTCGATAAGGCAATCCCGAAGGAAAGATGAACCTTCAGAGGGCTCTGACTTGATTTTATCAAGGCTTCGAAATACATTTATATCAATATCCTCTATTCTCTGAGAGAAAGTCTTGAACTGCAATTACCCAAAGAAGGAAACAAACTAAGAGTGCCAAATTAAAATGATAAAAAGAAAAAACTAAAAAGAAAAAGGAAAAAAAGGAGACAGAAAAGAGCATACAACAAAGCGCCTGCGGCCAGGAGATTTATTGAGAGACTTGACAGCTTGAGCATGGGACGGTGTTGCCATTGCAGAGATAGAGAGAAAAGAGTATTCGTTCCTTTTCTAGTTCACAAATATGAGGCTTTTTCGATAGCCAGAATTTTCCAGGGTTTTACAAGGGTTTTAGCAAACTGGACCTCTGTTTCTCTTTCCTTTTTTCTTCTTTCTTGGAACTTAGAGGCAGCCGCTTCTTCGAGGCTGAGAAAACCTGGCATAAACAAGCGCTGGCGTCTTGCCGACTAAAAAGTTACAATGGGCTTGGGCCGCGGTAGCACAAGCCGGGCTTCTATCGGGTTAAATGTTGGACAGTTAAGCCCAATCTGCCTATAGATTTATAGTATTTAATTAAAAAAAATCCAAAAAATGTTTTTTATATTAGCTTTATCTTAATTTTTTATACATAACTTCTAGTTAAACCTTAAAAATATATATATTATTAACAAGTGCTTTAAGACATTTGTTAAAATTATCTAATTTTTTTCTCTGAATACATTAAAATTATCATATGAATCATCAAATACTAAATTATTAATATATTTAATTTAAAGTGAAATTGACCTTCATAAAATTTCAATGTAAATGTTTTTAAATAAAGAATAAGAATAAGATGATCATAATAACAATAAGAATACGATGTTATAAGAATTTTAATGTTATTTAAATATGGGTATAAATGGTTTTTATTTGACATAATATTTTAAAAATATATCCACTATTTAAAAAATTTTAAATAAATTTTTATTTTTTATTATATTTAATTAAATTTTATATTTTTATTTTTAATCAAATAAACACTTATAATTAACGACTGATTAAATATTATTAATTAAAATGACACATATCATTTTATACTTATAAAATTTTTATCCAGCACTAATATAAGAGTTAAAAATGTCATTTAATCATATTATTATAACACATTATCATATTATATTAACATTCAATATAACATATTAATATTACGTAATATAAAAAAAATAAACTTTTTAACTAAAGAAATATATTAATTAAAAAAATTAATCATAAAAATTTATTTGATTTAAAATAAAAATATAAAAATTTAATTAAATATAATAAAAATAAAAATATTTTATTAATTTTTTAAAAAATAAATATCATATTTTTTATTTCTTTTTCTCCAACAATTTTATATATTTTTCGTATTATTCATTTTACAAAGCAAAACCTTCAAATTTTAACTACTGATATTTTGAGGTCTCTCTTATTTAAAAAATATATTTCGAGGTCTTCAAATTTATATTAGAAAAAAGATATAGTTTCAATTTTTTTTTATTTTGAAATTTCCTCTATACATTAAAATTTTTTGTTTATTTAAAATTTTGTGCACAAATCCCGGTTTTACCCCCACCCCGCCTCAAATACGTCCTCTCCCAAGTCTTCTTACCCTATGCACCCATCTTCGCCGTCGGATACCAATTAACAGGTAACGCTCTTTCCCTTTCTTTTTCGACGTAGTAATTACATAAAATATTTAAACCAAAACAAAAAAAAAATTCTTTTCTGTTCCTTCATTTTCTCGGTAACCAACCAATGTCCAAACGGACCCAAAAAATTTATCTAATTATGAAAAGTAAAATCTCAAAATTTTAATGCCTAGCCTTCTTTTCATTTTCCCTTAGCTTCGAATTTGAGGTTTTCCTTAATTAATTCTGTAAGTTTTTTTCTTCAAACAGTTTTTAGTTTTGGAATTTTAGCTAGGGTTTATTGGATTGTTTTTCAATAATTGAAATTAATTTAGATTTTTGTTCTATTGATTTTTGGCATTTGGATTATTGCTAATTTTTCTAGAAATTTAGGTGTATTTAATAGATGGCGGATCGAAACTCGACTGCCTCAAAGCCTATATGGATGAAGCAAGCCGAGGAGGCCAAGCTGAAAAGTGAGGCCGAAAAAGCTGCTGCTGCTAAAGCAGCTTTCGAAGCCACATTCAAGGATGTTGATAAGAACCGTAACAAGGATGTGGCGGCAGCTTCATCCGATAGTGAGTCTGAGGACACCAGTGACTTGGTGAACAAGCCAATTGGTCCTGTGGATCCTGCCAAGTGCATGGCAGCGGGGCCTGGAATAGCGGGTGGCACTGCCTGTGCAGCCTCCACGTTTATGGTGGTAACGAAGGATGCTGATGGGAGGAAAGTACAGAGTGGGGGTGCTCAGATTAAGGTGAAGGTTTCGCCTGGTGTGGGCGTTGGGGGTTCAGAACAAGAAGGGATTGTGAAGGATATGGGAGATGGGACTTACACTGTGACTTATGTGGTGCCTAAGAGAGGGAACTATATGGTGAATATTGAGTGCAATGGAAAACCCATCATGGGTAGCCCTTTCCCGGTGTTCTTCAGTGCAGGTAACATTGTTAAAGATGTGTCTATTCAAGTTTTAACTGCATATTTTCTTGTCATGCAAAATTTTGTACCTTTGGTGACCCTAATTGATTGTTGTGGATAAAATGTGAACTTTTTAATGTTCAAATTGAGTGTGCAATGTGAAGAAGGCTCGTTATTTGGAATAAGAGTTCTCAATGTAATTGACCTTTTCATAGTTTTGCTTCACTGCCAATCTAAATTGCTGTTCAATTTCTGTTCTTGCTTATTGTTTGTACATTTGGCTTCACTTTTAGGCATGGTTCTTGGCTGTAGGCTGTAGGGCTTGTGGTATAGATATTGAATTTTTTGTCATGCAGGTACTTCTACTGGAGGACTACTAGGGGTGGCTCCTGCATCCACATATCCAAATCTAGTCAACCAAACCATGCCCAACATGCCAAACTACACAGGTTCTGTTTCTGGAGCTTTCCCTGGCTTATTGGGAATGATCCCAGGCATTGTTTCTGGTGCTTCAGGTGGTGCTATTTTGCCGGGAATGGGGGCATCTCTTGGGGAAGTTTGTCGAGAATACCTCAATGGTCGTTGTGCTAAAACTGATTGCAAATTGAACCACCCTCCCCACAATTTGCTGATGACTGCCTTGGCTGCAACAACCAGCATGGGAACTCTCAGTCAGGTTCCTATGGCACCTTCTGCAGCTGCAATGGCTGCAGCTCAGGCTATTGTTGCTGCTCAGGCCCTTCAAGCTCATGCAGCTCAGGTGCAAGCACAAGCTCAGTCAACCAAAGATTCATCTGGTACTTTTTAAACTATCTTGTTTTCCTTGTCTTTTTTTCTTTAATTTATTTTCAAAGTTCTATTTATCTTGTTTTAATTTCCTTTTTAGTCAAGGGCACAAGCTAATAGTTGTCTGCTTCCTGTCAGATTCTCCTGACAAAGCTGGGAAGGCTGATGCGTTGAAAAAAACCCTACAAGTTAGCAATCTTAGCCCACTTCTCACAGCAGAGCAATTGAAGCAGCTTTTTAGCTTCTGTGGTACAGTTGTTGAGTGTACAATCACTGATTCAAAGCATTTTGCTTACATAGAGTACTCAAAACCTGAGGAAGCAACAGCTGCTTTGGCATTGAACAATATGGATATTGGAGGTCGACCATTAAATGTGGAGATGGCTAAATCGCTTCCCCAGAAACCAGCTGTTTCATCATTGGCTTCATCATCTTTGCCTATGATGATGCAGCAAGCTGTTGCCATGCAACAGATGCAATTCCAACAGGCTTTGCTTATGCAACAGACATTGACTGCTCAGCAGGCAGCTAACCGAGCTGCAAGCATGAAGTCTGCAACAGAGCTAGCCGCAGCAAGAGCTGCAGAGATAAGTAAGAAGCTAAAAGCTGATGGACTTGTTACTGAAGAGAAGGAAACTAAAAGTAAATCTAGGTATGTCTCCTCATCAGGACAAGTTTATTTTCTTTCATATGTGTATTGTTTCTTAAGGCTTTATTTTTTATTGAGGCTTCTGCTTCTGTCTTGTTAATGAAAAGAGTTACTTGTGTTCTCCTCTATTTTCTCCTAACAGCTGCTATTATTAAGCTACATATGGTTTGCAAGCAGAGTTTCACTATTTGGTATGATATGCAGAACATCTATGTTTTGTCTTTTAGGTTTATGGGGATAGGATAGACTGCAGCATTTCTTTTAAATGAATAATGTTTATGACGTGCGCTTTAATTATGAGCTGAACATTGTATCTGGTATGTATTTGTAATGGTTCTCCCGTGTGGTCAAATCATGATTTTGTCTTTCCAGATGATATTTTTACGTATTGAGAACCAAAGGAGATCAAAGTTTTCCGTTATGTATCATAGACTTCAAATTTCCTTATAAAAAAATCGAGAGTTCTGCTAATTCATTACTCCTGCTGACAGGTCACCATCCACTTCTCGTGCAAGGTCAAGGTCCAAGTCAAAATCACCCCTTAGTTATCAGAGAAGATCAAGATCAAAGTCTAGATCACCAATTAATTATCGGCGAAGGTCAAGGTCCAAGTCAAGATCACCGATCAGTTATAGACGAAGAAGGAGGTCTCGCTCTTATTCACCTTCTCTTCGTTTCCAACGAGACCGTAGGTCCAAATCACCTGTGAGATCTCATCATCGTTCAAGGTATGATAGTGAACGGCGGTCATATAGAGATAGGGATGACATTGACAGGAGTAGGAGACGAGATCTGGATAGATCACGTGATCGTCGTTCATCTGTTTCAAGGAGAAATAGGAGTAGGAGTATTAGTCCTCAAACAAGAAAATCACCTCCTGTTGATTCAGACTCCCCAAAAAATAGCAGAGAAAGTTCACCAAGGGCGAGGAAGTCATCTCATCCTGATTCAAGGTCACCAAGGCATCATAGGAGAAGTAGGTCATCCCCAAAGAATGATGATGAAAGAAAATTGAAATACAGAAAACGCTCTAGGTCAAAATCTGTTGATTCTGATAAGAAAAGGGATCAAATCCAGGGTGAAAAATCAAAGCACCGCAGCAGAAGGCGTTCCAGGTCATTATCTTCAGAAGGTGAGCATCGAGGAAGAAGCAGGTCTTCTGCAAGTTCAGATGAAAACAAATTAAAACACAGAAGGCGGTCCAGGTCAGTTTCTGTTGAACGCAAGGTTCGCTCCAACAGTAAAATTGATGAAATGAAGAAAGATGAATCGAGACATAGTGATAGAAGGCGTTCCCGGTCAGGGTCGGCTGAAGGTAGGCATTACACCAAGGAGAGGAGTGATAGAAGCAGAGATAAGAAGTCTAAGCATAGGGATAGAAGGCGATCCAGGTCAAGATCTGCTGAGGGCAAGCATCACAGAGAAAGCAGGCTGTTCCCCAGAAATTCGGGTGGAAATAAAATAAAACATCGAAGGCTCTCCAGATCAAAGTCTACTGAAGTCAAGCATCGTTCCAGTGATAAAATAGATGAAAGATCAAAACGTCATGATAGAAAGCATTTATCATCTGCCGAATGTAGGCATCCTAGAGGAAGTAGATCTTCTCCGAGAAGTTCTGAAGACAATGATTCAAGACGCAGAAGGCGCTCTAGGTCAAAGTCAGTAGAAGGTAGGTATTATTTGGATGATGGGAATAAAAATTCACCTCATTTTGGCAAAAAATTAGGCAAGACTGGATATGATAATGGGCTGCTTACTTCCACTGTGAATGATTTAAAAATTACAGGGAATGATGGAATATTGGCTTCAAAGGAGGAGGATTATGACTCTAAAGTTTCAGTGAATGATGATCAGGAATTGAAGGGCAAATATTTACTACAGTTTAGCTGTGATGAAGGACTCTCACCAAATAACAGATTGGATGCAGATGAACTAAGCAAACTTGAAGGATCAAGTAGTAAGCATCAGCTCAACAGTAATGGTAATGTCACGAACTCACCAAAAATGAAATAACACTAATGGAGTTGTAGTGTTGGTGACTAATAGTAACTTGTTTATGTTGTCCTTTGCAGGATCTGAAAATCATTCCATTTCTCCTCAGCAGAACTGAGCTGTGGGCTTTAGTTGTGGAGCTGGACCTTGGGGCCTGTGATTTCTGCAGTCAAAGTTACTTCAAGCTGTCTGACTTCTGACTCTCCAATTTAGGCTTGGTTCAATTCAAGCTTGTTCAGATATGAACAATTTATATAGAGTTTAATGAGCTTTTGGCTCCTAAAGGATCGGCAGTTCACTTAGGAGATTGCTTAGTGTTTCTTTTGGTGCTTGGATTTTTCAGCCATTTGTTGGTTCTTCATAAATGTATGCCCTTTGTGCTCTTTTATCTTTTGCAGGCATGTGGAACAAATTGGAATTGAAGTCTCTGAGCTGACATTTACAATGGATAAAGTATTTCAAGCAGTGTTCTGCTTTCATCTGCAATCAACCATGCAATGTTTGTAGCAAGCTTCATTTACTGCTATATATGTATGTTGGACCATTATCTCTATTGCTGAATTGTGAATTTATTAAGTGTTTATTTGAAAGTTTGCATCCTTGTTTAGTTTTATTCTCTTTCCCTCTGTATAAAATTAGTTATGCTTGTGTATGTACTAGCAAGCTTGCATCTATGTGACGTCTTAGGTCCTGCAAACAGTTGATTTAGAAAATAAAAATGCTCAATATTGAGAAGTTAGGACTTACTGTTGGCCTGTTTCCCAATGCACCTTTTACTGAGTTGGTCTGTGATCTGCTATTTTTGTTACTGGCCTTTTTTTTCTTCCACAGTCACCTTTGTCTTCGAGCAATCTTGATGCCTACAACCCTTGGCCTTGGATTGATGTGCTTGATCATAGGTTCCATTTTTATTTGCCGTTAATGGTCTGGACAGCCTGTTATATCCCAAACTCATGCAGGTTATATACATGGTGTTCCTGTTGGAGCTGTCAGTGATCAGTTTGCAGGGTTGATTTTTACTTGATCTATGTGAAGGTATGCAGTCACTTTGTGACAGAGAGCTTATGCTATAAAATTTCTATTAACATTTTTGAAATTTCCTTAGTGTTGATTAATAAAAGTAAGGAGTGAATGCATTTCTCTGCTGCTGTCTGCAATATTTTTATCTTTTTCCATTCTATTACAAACCTGTTCTTTACTCATATCCCATCTTTTTCACCTGCCCCATATTTTTTTTCTTTTTTTTTCCTGCTTGTTTTTCCTCCTTTCCAAGGAAAGTTGTTGGCCAAAGCTACTTTAAGGTCCAGCGTAATCAGATCCTGCTGGGATGAATAGCGTCTCAATTTGAGCCTCATAGCAGATTGGTTGATCACTTACCTTAGTTTCATGGTTTTTCACAGGTAATTTTCCATGACACTGATTGGCTGAGTTCTTTATGATAGTAAGTCAAGTTAGATTTGCTTGAATTTGTGTCCTAGATATTAATCCTTTGGCTGTGTTAACTCTAATTCTGCTTGATTGCCAAAAATTCTGTTGATTGATAGAAGCAACTGGAAACCTTTACATTCTGGTTTGTTGCATGTTTCGATCATGGAAAACATCATCTAACCATTTTTTCGGTATCCTATTTTAGAATTAAGATGAAACATTATTTTTTATTTTCAGAGGGGCAAAGTTGGAGCCTTGGAGTCGAGAGTGAATTGTTGTATTAATCATAGCCTCATAGGCAGTTCATAGTATGTATAGTTTAAACAGTGGATGCACTTGTTGCTGCTTGTTGTTTGCATATGCTTTTGCACTCAAGTAGAACTGTGATGTTGGCGTCTAGAACTCACTCGCTTTTTTTCCCCCTCTCCCATCCTCTGTTTCTTCTCCCCGTCTTTTTCCAGGTCTTTGAATACTTCTGCCCCCNTAAAATTTATAATATTTAGGTTATATCCAAGGCAATGGTACTTAATCGTCCACCTCAAGCACCCAGCCCAAACAATATCCTCCCAAGCACCTTCTCATTCCTCCCCCCTCCCCTCCCCTTTTTCTTTTTCTCTTTCTTTCAGTTTCTTTTTAGGACGAGGCATGGATATGGTGGTATAAGAGCTCAGCCCTGGTCTCAAACTCTCTGGAAATGTTGAGTGGCGTGAAGCAGATGTAAAAATGTTCTTGCATTTTACAGAACTTACTAAAATCCCCTACCAACACCAATCCCACCCCATCGATCTCTCACTCGCTTCCCCCATATCTGTAGTTGTTCTGTTTTTCTCTTATTTTTTGCTCCATCTTGGGCGTCATCTTACGATGGTGGGTGCAAGCAAGGATTGACTGGTTAGGGAAATATGCGATGAGCTGATTGATTACATTTTGATGTCAAACTGTAGTTCTAAATATTGCCTGTCGCCATCTAATTCAAAATAGAACCACGAGTCACGATTTTTTTTTTTTGAAATACATCACCCTCAGTCTCTGCCTATGACCCTATTTATTTTTTATTTTACTATAAACAAATCAAAGGAGGATTTTATTTTATTTTATTTTTATTTTTATTATCGACTTTGTCATTGTGTCTCCATTGAAGTTACTTTCAACCACGTAGTATATTCATAAAATATAATTGTCACATTTTTAGGATGGTAATGGTAAGAAATTGTTAAAATCATCATGAAATGAGGACAAAATCAATCAATAACTTTGTTGTTAACTAAATTGAAAAATTGAGATGGTGGCTGTCCTCTCTATCCAACCCCTTTTTGTCTACATTTTGCACGGAAGGAGCATGAACCATGATTGTCAAGCATTTGAGTCACTGTATTAGGTAGGATCTACATTGTACGAAACTTAAATTAATCAACAACTCGTGATAGACCGTGCAGAGTGCAAACAACGTGATTAGGCTAGAGTCCAGATTATATCTGCTGTCATCTGGGCTCAGCCAGCTGTTGTCAGAAACTAAACAGTGTTGAAAACGATGCAGAAGCGAAACCGTGTACTGGACTTGTTAAAATATACGTTGGATTCTTTGTCATGATTCGGAAATAATTCTGGGTATCCCAACAAATGTACTTGAATAATCTCTATCTTTTATGTTAAATTTATGAATGATACGGTCCCTGTTATGTTTTTCTCGTGGAAGAGGCGCATTCATGGCCGCAAATCTGGGTGCTCATCCCACACCCCACGGGCCACAAGTTTGTCAACTATAAGTGCAACTTTTTGAGTCTGATTTATATTTTCTTTTTTAAATGATGGAGAGAATTTGACTCTGATGGTACATCTTACTTTACTTAATATGCAATAAATTACGAAAAATTAGTATTACATCAAGTGAGAGAAATAATTAAGATAAAAATATTTCAAAAAATAATAAATTATCACCCAAAATGTGTATATACGTTTTTTGGAACAAGACGAGGAAAAATAAAAATGATGAGAACAATACTAAATTTAGCAATCATAATTATTACCAGTGTTTTCTATTTTTCAACATTTTTTTCTGGTTATTAAAGTAGTGCATTCCATTTAAAAAAAAAAAACAGAAAAGGCAAAATACGAATCCATGAGTAAAAAACCCAAAACAACCTTCTAAAGTAAAGTTGGAATGGACACTTATCCTCAATCCCACCAAACCTTTGTCCTATGGTTTTCCCCTCTCCCCTTCCACAAATATCTTTCCCATCCCAGCCTTCTTTCCTCCCCTCTCCACAGAACAAAGATCCCTCGCCGTGTTGCTTATAAGTTGCTGTTTCATTTTGCAAACATTTCTCAAGCAAAAACAATATACTATGTACAAAAAAAGGGATGAATAAAAATTAGTCGTAATTAACGGAAAAGAGCGTTTTCAGAATTATTAAGATGCGTTGCGGTTGCGGATTAGCGGCGATTCCGGGAACCGACGCCCGCTTCTTTGTCCCCGACACGTCCTTCATCCGGTTACGGAGACCTGTCGACCCCACCCGGGTCCAATTCGGGTCGTTGAAAATCAAGGCGAGGATCAATGAAGCGAGGAAGGAGGTGAGTTTCTATGAGTTGCTGGGGATACCCGAGACGGGTACTTTACCGGAGATAAAGCAGGCGTATAAGCAGCTGGCGAGGAAGTACCACCCGGACGTGTCGCCGCCGGATCGGGTGGAGGAGTACACCCAGCGGTTTATACGAGTCCAGGAGGCTTATGAGACTTTGTCGGATCCGAGGAGGAGGGCGTCGTATGATCGCGACTTGGCTTTGGGGATTCATCTTGCTTTCTCTGCTAGACGACGTTACCAATACGATGAGGTATTCTGCCTTTCTTTTTAATGTTTAATTCTTTCGATTGATTTTAGCTTCCTTTTTTGGGAAAGTTTGGTTGGTGTTTTTGGGAGTACTGGGTATCTGGGTTACTTTTATTTAAGTTATTAAATTAGCTTATTGATTGTTGCGGGCTTGAATTTTTTGTTCTCGGGGAAATTTTTTGTACATATGGAAATTCAGTAAGTCTTTGATTACGTAGAGGAGGTAAGTTAACCTTTTGGATTGATGATTTTGGTGTTGGGAAAGTTCTCTAAGTTTTGTACCAGTTGGGATTTGGTGGAAGTTTAGTTTGTTTTGATTGATGAAGAAGCTAGGGTCAAAAACTGATACGGAAGGTCAAATCTATTCCTGTTCTCATCCTTTTTGTGTTGGTTAAGTTCATTGAAGTAGATAAACTTCCTTGGCTTCCATCGCTAGCGGTTTGGTTTACATGAGGGAAAGGTTGTTCTTATTAAAATAATAATAAAAGAAGAAGAAAAAAAGAACCGTACTATATGCTAAGCTTCAAGGATATGAAAGGCTAGACAGAGTATTTCATCTTCCGTGATTTGTTATGGTCTTTAGTCTTTTCATGTTACATCTTGGAATCTAAGACAAGTAGGAGTAGCTATGCTGTCGGTTAGAGTTGGATACATATTGATTAATATTTTGTATGGTGTCCAGGCTTATAGGGAATAAGCAATTAACTCTTCTCCTTTAGCTTTTTTACATTGATAGGTAAAACTTTTAATCTGGAATTTTCATATGCCATTTAATTCGGTGAAACTGGCTCTTGATATGCTTCTTTCTTTTGCAAGGATGACAGTGTCTAACTAGTCATCCTTCTTAGTTTTGGTATGTTATTTTCTTCATTGTTTCTCGATTCATCATGTTCAAACATGTCATTCACTTCGATACAACTTCTTAGCAGTCCATGGTAACCAACCCTTGTAGGCTTTAATTGTTGGGCTCAAACCTGGTCACCTCTCGTATCCATCAAATTGCCTATGGTTGTTTATTAGGGTAAAAAAAGAACTTGTTTATTGCTTTCCTTTGCAAAAAGGATTTGGCTGGTTTTTTTTTAGTAATGATAATAACGAAATCATTCGATTTTGTCCGATCCCTTAATTGTTTTGCACCCTAATATTTGACTGATCTTTAGAGTTGGAGCAATTTTAGTTTTTATTATGATATTTCTTCTACTTTTGGGCTGTTTTCTTTTTTTTTTCATGAAAGTTGCATGTCGCTTTAGTTTTTTGCCTCTAAAGGTTTGACCTAAGAGGATGATTGTTTGTTTTGGGGCTGTCAAATAGGAATATTTTGTTTACACATTCATGCTTTTGTTAATATTTACTGATGTGTTGAGAGAAACAGTTTGGTTTACCTAAAATTCATACATTCCATTTGCTACCAGGAACTGGAAGAGCGGAGTGAGTGGAAAAATCGTTGGCAATCTCAGCTATCAGAGCTGAAGAGAAGAAGCATGAATAGGGATGCCAGAGGAAACATGTCATGGGGAGCTCGAATGCGCAGGCAAAGGGATGAATCTTCCAGAGAACAATAAATAACTTCCCTATTTCCTCCACGCATACAAATATGAATAGCCTTTTGGTTAGGTTTTTGGTTTTATCTTTGTCTATATTATAGATGGCGACTGGTTTAGCATTGCTCAAAAGAGAGTACTTTCAATGCTAATTTAGCATTTTATCGAAAATCAAATGCCCAACTGTCTTTCAGCCATATTAATCATACTAAGTTACTAACACACGATTGTACATAAATTTTATGTAGAATTTATCTTGCTCAAGTTATTTGCTTTGTTTTCATGTATTCTGGTCTTGAAGCTTGTTTGCAATTTTCATTTTATGTTGGGTTGTTACTTGGGTAAACCTTATCTCAAAAGCTCCATTCTAGGCGGCAAGCTATATATGATGGAAAAGGATATCAATTTTGTGCCTAGACTTGTGATTGTATCAAGAGTTTAACATTTTAATTTGTATCAGTTAAAGCCTTTTTGTCAACCATGAGCTCAATGAGCATATAGCCCACCGTAGGGCAGGGGGGCCTGAAAAGGAGTCCTAGGTTGTGCATGCCAAGGACATAAATTCACTCAAAAAGTAGAAAAACAGAGAAACCTTATGTCAGCCTTTAAAAGTGTTAAAAAAAGAAACACTCAAAGTGTGTTTGTGGTTGCTTGGTTCAATTTGAGAACCTCTTACTCATGCTAGTTGGTTCTTTTATAGCACTCTATTATTTCATGTGAACTCTAACTTGGCAGACATTTGATACCAAGTTTCTGACAATATGTTGGGGAGTTTGTCCAAATCTATAGTTTGATTATGCACCAAAAACTCCTTTTCCTACTCCCAACTCTGTTAATCATGAGATATTGGTTCGCTAAAAAGATGGTGGTTGCATTTGTGGGTGTTTTTTTGTGACATTGGCTGTGAATTGCACTAAATTGTTGACTTTGTATCTGGTGTTGTTGCTTGCTTTTGGACTCCAGGATGATTTGACACTAATAATTCTTTAAATAAAAGTTGCTTAGAAAGCAAACTATCGTTCTGCAGAAAAGACCTTTCGAACATAAAATATCATGTCAATAACATTACAAAGCCAAAGATTAGTTGTTTGATTAGGTACAGCTGCATAATCAAGATTTAAAACAAATAAAGAATGTTCTATAAGTATATGTGTATAAAGAATCTTTTTGAGTTCTAAAAACAAATGTTGAATATGTGTTGGGTTGGAAGAATGTTTGAGTTAATTTCAGGAAGTTGATGCTTGGTGGGGTGGCGGCTCAGGCTGATTTTGAAGGGAAGACAATCCTGACCAGGGTCCAATCCATTAAAATTTTATAACCTCGGGGATTTTTGGTCCTCTAACACTGTGGTTTTTAGTTGCTGACTTGCTGCTTCCTTTGCCTTTGTGCCCACATTGTGAACTTCATCTACATCCACAGCAGAAAGTCACAAAATCTGTGCACTGATCTACAAATATTTGCTTCTTTCAGAATAGGAACATCCTGTTATAATAAAGGTATAATCTTGCTGTTTAACAACAACTAAGATAAAAGAAAATGAACATAATCATTACATAAAGGAAACCAATTAATTCCCCACTCAAGACATAAAGAAGAATTTGCTGAAAAAGAAACAAGGTCTAATCTGGCTGCATACATAATCTTTGCTTGATCACTTCAGAAAGTTGAGATACCAGCCAAGTGACAGAACTAATCCTCCGTATTTTCTGCTATTGGGTTCCTTCTAAACAGTAAAAATATGAGCAAATCAATACACTTTTAAAATCTGAACTGCGAATGACTTGCCCCTTGAGTGTTGAAATTGCCCATTGAAGTCAAAGTCCCAATCACTGGCTGCTCTATAGACTTGTGATTTCTGCAATTAAATAGCACTCCATATTTCCTTACAAGTAAAGAAGATATGATTCCTACAATCTTCATCACTTCCACAGAGAAAACAGTTTATATTTTGCAAAGGAATTCCCCAATGCTTCAATCTTGACAGAGTGGGGAGTTTGTCCAATGCAACCTAGCCAGTATCCTTGGGGATATATAAAGGAAACCAAAGTAACTTGTGCCATCCCACCTTAGATTGTTTGTGCCTAAGAAACTCCCATGTGTCAGCCACGTGGCTTGCTAGAGCCTGTAGGAAGCCAAAGAATAGTGTCTGCCTGCAGAGGATTAGGAGTAATAATACTATCAACAGCTGCAATAATAACCGATATGGCCCTTGATCTAGTCTTAAACCAATTCCACCCATTACCTTCAACAACAACAGCAACCTTGACTTGTTTATGGAGTCCAGAGAAATGGTTCAAGAGAGGGCCATGAGGGTGCCAGTTGTCAAGCCAAAAGAAAGTATTCCTCCCGTCACCAATTTCATGCTTAGTCTTAAAATCTTCTTCCAACACCTGGTACAATGTTGAGGGATAGGTACATGCCAAAAGTTCCTGCCTCTAATTACATATTCATGAACCCAGGTTACCCAAGTAGATCCAGACTTACAGTAAACAGTCCAAAGTTGTTTGCGTACACAAGCCTTATTCCAAATGGCCATATCCGTTGAGCCTAAGCGACCTTCAATGCCATTGCCAACTAACTTAATTTGGCACCCTTTGCGTTGCTCAAACATATTTGCACATGTCTTGGAGGTTTTGCAATTAGAAATCTAAGACTTTAATAAAAAGATCTACTTTAGACAACGTAAATAATGAAAGGGATCAATGTAACTGAACCAGCCATTACTTCATAAACTGCACATACGTTTTGATAAAATGTCTAATGTTATAAGTAAAGCGTTCAATTACATTGAGAACGATGCGGAAAAATCTCTCTTCAACCCAAATTTAAGGAAGGGAAGAGTAGAGAGACTATTGGTATCAAAGGATATTAATATCATGGCAGCACTGAATATTTTCATTGCCATGATAGCTTCGTTCTTTTCTGGGGCAATGATGCCAGTCAAATCTGCGGTTGAATACCATGACTATGCATACGTGTCACGCCCCTTTTGTGGAGAAGGCCGGGACAGTCCGATGGCAAGGGCTTGGGGCTCGAGAGTAGGCGAGCCAGCTTGAGGATGGGCGATTAACGAGGGCTGAAACCCCAATTTGGTGCCGAGGGACTTGGAGGTATCGGCACCCGCGAGCGGATGAGCGCACGGGCCAGCACACAGACGGGGCTCGCAGGCGCGCAGGGAAATGGAGCGCAGCAGAGCAGGCAGACTGGCGTGCAGCTGGGGGGCGCGAACTGCCCAGGCAGTCTGCCTGGTGCACGAGAAACACTAGCCAACCCGAGACCTGCGGGGCAGCCGTTGTCTGCCGTGGGCAACAGGACCAGGGGCACGTCAGGAGGGCTTAGAAGAGTTCAAAACAGCCCCTAGCCGTTGGGAACTGTCTTATAACGGCTCCAAGGGATCCTAGGCTATATAAACCCCTTGAGCCCCCTCATTTAAGACTAATGACTCTTATATTAGAATTATTATCAATAAAAGATCTCTCTTTGTTCTCTCAATTCTCTTGTTCTTGTCAAAATCGATCTTAACTTACTAACTTGAGAAAGCTGCTAGCTTTTCTAAGCGACCTTGAGTGAGGCAAAGGCTAGGTCCACGGGTCAAGAGAAAACCCCCGTGACATGCACACCAATATAGACTGCCCTGGAATCGATCTGCCAAAGCCTTCCCCATAGTTTTTCAACTTCTGGAATGGATGAAAGAGATGGATTAATGTCAAATACATAGCTTTTTACTGCCAAGAAAACAAAAAAAGATGAACAATTCAATTGTGTAACTACTCTTTAGCTCGAATCTTGGTATGGTTTATTGTAGAAATTGACGTTCCAATCACTTAATTCTATTTTCCTTTCAATCTTAGCTTGGCCCCTCAAAGCCTACTAATGCAAGTCTGGCTGATCTCTGCTACTGCCTACTGCTGCTGGTTGCATATCCCTATCGAGAATTAACTTCTTCCATTCACACATTTTAACTTCAAATTATAATATTCAATGTCTGTGATAAAATTTCCCAAAAGCTTGTAGCATTTAGAGTTCAACTATTCATCAAGAGTTGAATATATTTTTCTATTTTACAATTTCATGTTATCTTCAGTACATTACTACGTCAATGATTATGTAACCAACTACTGCTGCTGGTTATCAACCAGGCTGAAAGCCTGAAATAGTGCAGCAACATATGCAGTTTCTTATCAGTACAATAAAAGTACTAATAATTACTAATAGCCAAGGTAGTTCCACACAAAAAAAAACTCCCACGCGCAGGCAAGAACACATGCCGATTGCAAAGTGCTGCAATCATTCAAGTTCAGTTGCAAGAAGTAAACCACTCCTTTTTAGCTCAGACTTTAGCTTCAGTAATTGATCCTCTGGCAAAGTTATCGTGACCAATCTTTCTTTGCCATCACTCTCAGTACTTGGGGGCCCTGGAAGAAACAAAACTGCTCCTTCGTCTCCCACACCTTGGATAGAATAATATGCAAACATTGGTTTATGTCCTTTTAACTCCAATTCATATAAACCGACATCTTCCAGGTTCACAAATGTTAAATTTGTCCCATACATGATGTAATCTGTCACCCCATTCTCTTTCTCTACAGCAGCCTCAATCTTGTTTCTTTCATCCAGGCCCTGATCTTCAGCTAGCAACATTGCTAACTTGTTCAAATCTGCTTCCGTGACAGAGAAATTTGCCTTGACTGCACTTATGATTTGACTGTTGCTAGGAACATTAGTGTCATGGTAGGGATCTTTTCTACAAACTGTCACAATTTGTGGTTCATATGCTTCTTTAACTCTGGCTATGCATTGCCAAATAACAGCGCAAACGGACTCGAAAGGCGAAATTTTTTTACCTCCATCTTCACCACATATCTTTACATGTAAGGTTAATAGCTGTAGTTTGCTCAAGAAGAAAGAAAAAGTTTCCATTTTGCAGTTATTGGCAGTTACCCAAAGGTCTCCAACAGGGTTGACCTGCTTTGCAGAAAGTGGTTCCTTGGCAAGTTGGGTTGGGTCATCAGGTTTTTCAATCTTGGCAACTGACTCTGAGAGGGTGAGTGGCCCATTGAGCTTAAGCCCAGCCATGTATTGGCCCCAACTATTGATGAAATCAGAGGCTGAAAATGCATCTCCAAGGATATGGGCCCAGCTCATCCCCACTGAAATTCCTCCGCATTTGAACCAAGTAACCTGCACAGCAAAGCTCAGTAAAAGATCAGGGAAGGAAAGTAATGAAGCCACTAGAGTTCAAGACCCAGCGAGGTCCTTACATACCTAGGGGATAGGGCAATTCTTGCATAGACATGGTTAGTCACTCCCTATACTTGTCCTCTCTTTCTTCTATGGGCTACTAGAACTATTAATTTTCATGTTGAAAGAGTAATATTCCTCATTCCTACCTCTGTCTAACTATTGACTCGTTGCTATCACCATCTACATCCTCTTTTAAAAGCTTATCAAGTCATTGCAATATAATAAACTTAACTTGATCTATGCTCATTTGTTACTTTTTTTAGATTAGCATAAATAAATAAAACTATTCATGATTCGAAATTTTTATCTTGTGTGAAAATTCTACATATACCTAGTTGGGATTACAAGAAACCATCAAAAACACATTCACATGTATCAAAAAAGAAAGAAACATAACTCATGCAAAGGTTCGTTGGTAGCATTTCATGATTGGTGTGCCATGACAACCATAGTGATACTGAGAGCATTGGCCTTCGCATTAATTGGTGATTGGTACAGTTGGGAAGAAAAGTTGTGCAAAAAGAAAAGTATAACGTGAACAAAGGGCGAAAGAAAAAAAAAATTCTTCTCTATTTTTAATGTTTTAACCTAAAAACTTGAAGCTAAACCTTTGAAGAAAGTTAACCTAATAAAAGTTTTGTTGGGTTTTACTATCTCGTTGACCGAAGAAAGGCAGTACGACTCTGCGGAAATGATTAAGTAAAGTCAAAGGTTGACTTAAAAAGAGCCTTTCTGTTTATAAGTTATGAACAATTACTATATAAGGTAATATGATACTAGCACGTTACTATATCAGGGAGAAGTATTACTAGAAACTACCTTAGCCGGAAAGGTTGCTAAAAATATTAATGAATATATCACCTGTAAGTAAACTGAAGGAGAAAATGATAATTCTGGGCCGATGGCTCGATGGTAAACGAGCAGGTTGTGAAGGGAATCATCTCCCATCTCTAGCCATTCATCGATTGTCTTATCACATAATCCTTCCACGAACCTCACCCCACAATCGTTACACTTTATATAGGGTCGGCCTGACTCGCTTCTCTTGATCCGGCCGGAGGTGATATAATAGTCGTTGAGCGAAAAAAACATGATTTCCTTCATGCGTGCGATGGTTAGCCCTTCCACTACCTGGCTGCTAAAGAAGTAGACCCCTTTGAGGTAGTGAAGCTTCATGGCTAAGTCAAGGCCGCTAAGCTCATGAACCACATCCGTACCGGTCACGCGGCCTGGGCCGACGGATGAGAGCCTAATGTTATAGACAAGGCGGTCTTGTTCTGGAGGAACCATGCTGCTGATTGGGAAGTAAGTGGAGTGGAGAGAGAAATAGGTAAAAGTGCGTGGAAGGCCTGACGCGCTGGCCAACGTGGCTTTGGGGTCTTATAAATTGGGTTCTCAAATCAAGAGCGGTGGGGGATTTAATGGGAAACATTTATTTGGTTCCTATTCATTGGTTCGTTAGGCGTGGAGCAGTTGGCCACTTTGGCTTTGCATTTAAAGTTCACCGCTTAGTTTGAAATGGATGAGAAGCACCTTCTAACCAGAGATTTTAAACTGGGATGATTATATATGCTTACTCAAAATAAGGTGCATTTTTTGCAAAATAATTAAAAAAAAAACTCTTAAAATAATCCATAGGAACAAATATGCATGAGAACAAAAGTTCAGGAAGATTGATGTTCAGGCGGATAGTAAATTAGTAGTTGCTACGGTAACTTCTTAGTTAAATCACCTTTACTCAAATTCAGATTTAATTCATAGCATTCACAATTTCGACTAACAAGTGGTTCTCTATCAATGAAAATTCCCTAATCTTAACTTGTCTCCTTGTAAAGTTAGAAGTTTACTTCTAAATAATGTAATCAGAATTTGTTTCTCTCGATTAATTAGGTAATAAATATTTATTCTTAAAAAAAATTATTTAAATTTAATGTTAAAAACCAAAATAAAAATTCATCTGAAGGACAATTAGTCAGCCCGTGCATTTGATGAAGGTCCCTGTCCAATATGTAATTAATGTCATTATTACATATTCATCTTAATTAAAATTAAGTATGTATATATATAAATATAAAAGGAATCAAACATTGAACCTATATATAGCTACGCATCAAAGAGGATGATACATACACATTAGACATGCATTTTTACATCAACCATTACGCATCTCCGCAGTCCACTTATCCTCATCAAACATTTTTACCTTTGTCAACCCAATGCTCCATCATGGGTTGCTTTTCATGTATGTATATATATATATGCCATTTTTATAATTTATTTTTTGAGTGATGTATTTTCTATTGCCCAAGGAATATAATTGAAACTCAACAAAAATAAAAGGGACATAAATTAATAATGTCCTCTTCAAAGATTTATTATTAGTCTTAACATTCAATTATATATTAGCTTTATCTTTCAATTAAGACATTATTGAACTCAAATTTTAGCTGATTAAAATATTAATTTATCTTTTTTATATCAATCAAAAACACATTGGTATAATTATTTTGTTACAATTATTATGATTAATTTTCCATCGTTTTCAACAAAAAAAACAAAGTACGGTTTATGATTAATTACATTCACATTACTTGATTGAGTACATGTCAATCGTTGGAAATTTATTTGTGAAGTTTAAAAATTTTGTTATCAAAATAAATTTCTGTATAGGATAATAATATAAAAAAATTAAAAAAAATTGAAATTTTAAATAAAATTAAAGAATTGAGAACACGGTCCCCTCCTACTAGCGCCACCCTACTTTTGCTTTGTCCTTGCTTTCCTGTCTTTGCTCTCAACTCGAGTATGGTGTTTTGGAAAGTTTTGAATTTTACCATAAAATTCTTCATATAAAGTCTTCTCTCGTACCCAAAAATTTTATATATATTTCTGAAAAGTATTTACAACGACTCTCAAAGCATTAAAGAGGGAACAAGATGGAGGATAAGGTTTGACCCAGAAATGATACCATGTTGGAGATGGTTTAAGAACTCATTTATAGCAATTGATTGTTACCTTCAAGATACCTAGTTTCATTTCATAAGGTTAACTTAGTCATTCCATAAAGTCTTTAAATAAAAAGAAATGGTAATTAAGGGGCTGAAATTTTTAATAAAAGATATTAATTGTATATATTAAATTAATTAACGCAATTGAAAATACCTAGCTGTCTCTGCTTTAATCATCTGGGGCCTTAAATGACTTACCATTAATACTTCGGGCCCTCATGTTAGGCCGAAACTTAGTTGGAAATTGTGGCAATGAAACTCTCCTGGTTAATTTCCAATACGTTCGGCTTATGTGGGATCCATTCCATTTCTTGGTCGACCTGGAAAGGTGTATACCATAGATGGGACGAAGAAAGATCAGTGAACGATAGCAATCGCAGGTTTTGTAGAATGGCCTGATTAATCTTTCCATTGACACCGAAAATAATTGCAGCCAACTAAAGTTTGAGTTCTTGATCCCCATAGTAAAAAGGAATTTCATTGTATTTGAATGAGTTGGGAGACGGCAAATGCTAGCTATGAGTTCTCCACGTAGAAAGGTGTTTCTCCAATAATGGGAAGAAGGGAGAGAGAATTACTGAACTAAATGAGACAATACATAATGGTCCCATTATTGGGTAATAAGGGCAGTGACAAGCGACAATCTAACTTACCTAAGCTTATCTAGCCAGCTCACTCAGCTTAAATTCAAAGGGGTCCGGGACAATTGGGAGGGGGCTTCAAATTGCCACCTCCCCTTTTGCAGCTGTAATTTGTAAATATATTGTGTTTGTGAAAATTTGTTAAACAGAAAAATTAATTTTATATAAAATTAAAAAGAAAAGAGAGAAAGGGTATGAGATAAATAATTAGAATAATATGCAGTTTATTAAAATTTTAATTTTAATTTTTTTATATAATTATATATCATATCGTATATATTAAAAAACGTCATGTCTTGTACTAGCAATGTGTACCTTGAATAGGTTGTGAATTGAGGTAAAATGCATTTGACGGCACAATTAATCCCCTTAACATTATGGCTATCATATAATGTAGACTCAACCTTTTTACGAACGGTATTTATAATCGTTATCATTGTTTGCAATATGTTATAAATGAGCAAACGTGACTCCTAAAGTCCCAACTCACTGACTACTTATAGTCTTTTTTTTGTCATAAATGCCAAGGAATAATAATATTAAACATGTTGCTCATTACGGATATTTTTATCCAATTATTTCTTTTTTTTTAATAATTATAAAATAAAACTTAATTTTCTTTTATCAGTATCCGAGCATTTGGTTTACTGATTTGTACATGATATTTTTACTTAAAAATAATATTCGAATTTCTCTTCTCTAATTATAAAAAAAAAATTAATCTTCTTTGACCCTAACGTTGTATATTGAATTTTCAAGTTAAAAATCCTTCATTAGAAGAACATTTGGCTAGATCGAGGATATGATTGTTCCTTTGGTAGATTGGCTTAGCTTAGCTTTTTGTAATCAGCTTCTTTCCTACACCAATCTCAGTTTTCTTGATCGCTTACTGTGTTTTCACGGAGCAATATACAATGATTGGGGACTTGCTGTCTTCGAATAAATGATGTCTGCTGCAATAACACTCTTAGATATAAGATTACCCAGATTTCAATAATGTATTAATGTTGTAATATCATCTGTAAATACTAATATCACATCAAACACCTTAGAATAATTAGATAAAGTGTTTCAATCTCAAATTAAACAAGATAGTTTTCCAAAGAAGCTAATAATGGTTCCATGAAAAAAAAATAATTTCAAAACAAATTCAATCTCAGGTAACGTGATTAATAACGACGAGAGTGTTGTGAGATTAAATAAGACAATAAATCACATTAAACACTTTAAAAAAATAAATAAGATATTTCAATCTCATGTTGAACAAGCTTTCAAAACTTTTAAAAAATCTTTACTAGCGAATTTTCAATAGTAAGGCACAACTCTCATCGCTTTTCTTTTTACTAGCAAATTTGCCAAGAGCTCGATCTCTAAAATCAATGAAAGGTTTGAGGCAGCAGGATGGAGGTGGTTAATTTCAAGGCACACAGGGGNTGAAAGGTTTGAGGCAGCAGGATGGAGGTGGTTAATTTCAAGGCACACAGCTTTACAGGAGAAACAGGGGAGCAAAGGACAGAAGAACATGGGGACTCGACTGAGAATGGAAAACAGAGATGATAAGTCTATACACGGAGCAAAACGGTAATATAAACAACAGTTACAAAGAGAGGTGAATAAATGAATGCGACTACTTTCTTTTCCCTCTATCTTACATTTCTTGTAAATAAGAGTTCTATGTTACAAATCAAAATTGCAGTGGAGTTGCAAAGACCACAGCTAGTTTCTCTTACATTCTCAATTAGAAAGAGCTTCTCAGCTTTAAGCAATTAAAATAAGAATTGCACAAGCTTACACATCTCCCTTTCAAGGCACCGTCATTCGGTTGCCTTTGTGGCCTCGTGTGTTTTGAATGAATTAGTTGGTTCGAACCAAGGGGCAAATACCCACCCTCCAGACATGATAGAGCATGTGCTCGTCGATGCGACAGATCACTTCCTTTCAACAAAGTTTGGCAGCCGGTCATGCAAAAACATTCACTGCAACACCGGTGTTTGACAACAAAAGAATCCTCAACAGAAATCAAACAATCCGCCCAAAAGGCCAAATCCTGCTGCATTGTAGGAGGGTTGACCGTGTGCCCACTAATAAAAGACCAAATCAGTATGGAATAACATATGGAAGAGCACAAATATCAGCTGACTCTATCTGCAGCGCCTCTGCCCACACTTGTGGTGCCTCATCAATCTCAGAAAATCCCACCTTGGGCTTCTTTGATTGAGATTCATTGCTGTGAAATAGCCAGTCTTGGTCATCAAAATCAGACCATTCTTCCATTTTGGGCACCGAAAGTACCTGGCTCAAATACTTGGAATCTGGATGGGGTGGTTTCATAGACACTTCATCAATTTGAATAGCTTGTGCATTTGCTGCTAAAGGCTTTGTTGGGGAGACAGATAACAGCTGGGCTTCAATGATACCATTCACCTTGCAATCTTTATTATCCACTTTAAGACTGGTTCCTGCCCCTTGGCTATCCGAAGTAAGTGGTATGGGAGCTTGGCAAGATTCCAACGTCCTTCCATTGTCAGTCAATGGATGAGAGGAAGAAGTAGTTCTTGGAAACTTATTGGGTTTATTGTCATTAACTGTAACAAAAATCAAAAAGAAAGCAGAACCCGTTACCAAGATGGTTATAGAGCTTTAGAACTTTAACCCCTGCTAAGAAAAATGGATAAATTTATTGCCATGAAAGCAATTGCATGATTTTATGCATGGGTTTACCAGCAGGTTTCCTAACAAATAAAAGGAACCTAATTTTCAAGTGATCAGCAGGATTTATACACACAATCATGGTTATAAACTCACCATGAAAAAATCCATTTTTTTCCAAGTCCTTCCGCTTGCGGAGATTTCCCTCAGCAACAGCATCCTTGTTGCCCTCCTTGGAAGGATGTGATGTTTTCAGATTAATGGTACCCACAGGGTCATCTTTGTTGCTTCCTTTTACGTTATCCTGCTCGATATTCCTACGTTCACTTTTTGCCTTAGCCTTCTCCTCCTTCTTCTTCTCTTTGTCCCTGTCCTTATCTTTCCCATGACTTTTTTTCTCCCTGTCTTTATCCTTGCGTTTATCCCTGATTTTATCATCACTTTGCTTTTCTTTGGTTTTTTCTTTCCCCTCCACCCGCCTCTCAGTATCCTTCTCCACTTGTCTGGGAATCCCTTCAACTCTAGCTTTAGCTGCTCCAGGAAGGTTCTGAACCATAGCATTTCCACTAGATCTTGTCTCTTCCCTGATTCCTTGCACATCCAACTTCCTATCATCACTTCTCTTGCTCTTTTCCTTCTCTTCCAATATGTTGGCGGTCTTAGCCACCAATCTGACCATTCCCTCGTCTCTTTTTTGGTCGGTACCCATAAACTTATCCGCCAATTGGTTTCCAGTTCCTGCACCTTCATCTCTAACCCTCCTTCCCAACTCCTGCACAAATTTAGAATCCCTGAAATCTTCAGCCAGATGGCTATTCTGGGTGATCTTCTCCCCATTATAACCTGAAAATTGCCCAGCAAGTTTCTTCTCACCTGAGAAACTGCTTCGGTCTTTATCCCTACCCTTCTCTTTCTGAATAAACTTCTCTCCACTGTGACCTTCAAACTTTCCTTGAAGCTTCTTCTCATCTGAGATTCTCTCCCCATTTTGACCCTCAGGATGACCAGGAAATTTCTTCTCTTCTGAGTTATTACTTCTATCTTTTTCTTTATCTCTATCCTTTTCCTTCTTTTTGTCTTTGTGTTTTTCCTTTTTGTCTTTCTTATCCTTATGCTTTCCATCACTCCTATCTTTCTCCTTTTTTTCTTTATTTTCTCTCTTCTCCTTTTCCTTCTTATCCTTCTTATGCTTCTTCTCTTTTTGCTTCTCCTGAAAATTGAGAATGATCTTAGAAAAACACGGATTCATGAGTCGAATGCAAAAGAATATCTAATAACTAGGAAACAATCAAACAAACCTTCACTAACCCTCAAATGTGAAAGTTACGCTAAAAGATCCATTCTGCATAAAGTTACAATTAATGCAGATATTAAGCATATGAACCAAGTAAATACCTCTGTCAACAAATTACACACCAATCATCCATCAAGAAAATTTCCAAATGATTACTTAAGGTTTTGACAGAAGATAAATCTAATAATTCCCTTTGTATCCTGTCTTGAAAAGGTTATGAGAGAGGGAATTAAAGGAAATCTGATAAACATTTATTAGCCAAGCAAAAGGGAGAATCAAAGAAAACACAACAATAACAACACACACCACAAACACGAAACACAAAAAGAACGACAACTAGTAAATGGCAGACAAGGCTGAACCACCATCATTCACCAATATAACCACCCAGCAAACAGATAGCAATATGCCTGGATAGCTAAAACAGAATTCCACACATCTCTACCATAAAATGTTGTTGCAATAGCAATCATAAAATACCAAGCCTTAAACCTCAGACAAAAAAAATTTTGAGATAACATGCTACATACCAAATTAATGAGCAAAATCTCCAATTATATTTGCTAAAGACCTTACCCATGCAAAAAGAACCAGGAAAACTCAAGCAAATTCTACTATTAAAGAGAAAATGGTACTCAAATCCATCAAATACAGCCTTTACACCAAATTGTTCTGAAAATCTATTCTATATTTTAGCTGCATAGGAGATGAGGCACTTCTCAACCTTAAATTAGGCATACCTTAATGTCATCATCAGCAAGCAGATGACAGAAAGGAGATAAGCAGGCCACCAGAAGGTCCACTACCGATCAAAGCAAGGTGAATTTAAATGACATGAAAAACATCCTACTAACAAAGTGGTGGAGAACAAGAAGACACAGATTTGTTTCGCCATCCCTGGAGACTTTCGAGAAATTTGAGATTAAGGTAGTAAAGTAGTGGAAAGAAATCTATTAACATGAAATCTCATCCTTTAAACAAGAAATTCTTGAGGCACAATGCACTCATCATTGACAAAGCTGATATACATATCGCATTGTATTTGAATAAGGAAGGCTTAAAGGAACAGAATTTCCTTAAGTTCTTACAGAAAAGGCTTCTTGATGCATTCCGTATTCTCCATTGTGTAAGGAAATATAGTCTATCAACTCCATTCTCTCAACAACAACTCACAATAACCCAAGCTAGATCAATAAGAGAAAAAATTATAAACGCCAGCAACACCAAACTTCATTTTCATTATTGCAATTTCACTTGCACTTCTAGATACCTTTCATGGGTGTACTTAGTGCCAAAGGTGAAAACACTCTTTTCCTACCAAATATAATGCAGTAAAGTATCAAACACTCATTTTAGACATGCAAAGAGTGACCTGTGAAATTTTGAATATCCCAATGAACAAGAACTATTGAATACCCCGATGAACATTGCTTAAATAATCACTTCACCAAAAAGTTTCAGTCTCAATGCTGTAATTTGGGCACCTTCTCGCTTCCTCTCTTTATCTTCTTTAGAGAATTTGGTGCCATTTTGTGAAAGAAAGGAGGAAGGGAATCTTTCACGTGGTAACCAGAATGGTCACTATGCCAGTTTAGCACTCAGTTTCTCTAAAATCACATACTTACGAAACTGAATTGGGATTTTTAGTACACATTCGAATAAAGAATTTGGAAAGAAGATACTAGCATCATGTGTGGCAGCCAAATTCTCTGAAGAGCTACAATCATAAAAGTATCTGTGTTCCTCGTAGTCTTCCTACCCAAAGCACCACGACTCATGGCCAAAAGTGATTTCAAGTTGACTTATAGAATTTTTAAAGGTGTGACACAGTCAATTAGAGCAAACACAAGTTGGAGGAAATCTTGGCCAAGATGACAGTCATACTCGGTTGAAAATTAACCAGTTCAAACCATATATTCAGTTTATGCCATGACAGACAATTCACTTCATGGGCAACAAAAAAAACGACAAGGCACCAATCCCAACATCAAGAAATCATGATGAAAACTCATATTCTATCCCTGGTAACTCGCAAGATAAACCATACCCCACCAAAAATATCCTCCATCCATGGTAATGAATGTTTGGCCCATTCCTTCAGCAAAGCCCAAACTATTTCTTCATATCAACCTCATGATCTCTCTATAACAAACAATACAAAAGCTTTTCTATTCTAGTAATCAACTTAATGGCAGCATAATAGCAGATTTCCATTAAGAGAAACTTATTCATGATGCTCTCATCCCACAAAAGCCATCCACAAGTTACTTGATCTCCCCAAATCAACATATCAACTAACCAATTAATTAAAAATGAATACATCGAACCAGCAACTTTACATCTAGAACTAATACTAATGGAAGGTTTGCCACATGCTTTTAAGTGAATAAATTTCAAATATATTACTCTGAGTCACAAACTAATATGAAAATTTAAGCTTAGGTGCCGAAATGTCACCAGAAGAATTAGTACTATAAGTCAAAATACATATGATTGGGAACAGGAAGACATGGAAAGTCGACAAGAAAACACTCCTTGATGAAGAAAACTGTATAAAACAGCTTCATGGTGAAGAAATAAGGTCTCCAAGATAAGCTGCCAACACCAAAAAGGGTACAAGGAAATCAAGAAAAAAACTGCAGGAAGATGCAAACGTGCTTCCCAAGCCAACCCCCTCACCCAAATTACTCCTCAATGGAGAAAACATTATAAAATACCTTTCTGGTGAAGAAATAAGGCCACCAAGATCAGCAAACAAAAAAAAGAGGGTAATAAATATTTCAAGGAACTGCAGGAGGATGCAAACATGCAGGGGAGCATGGGAATGCGGTAATAAGAAATCTCCAAGAATACAGAATAAACTCCTAGTGACATGAGCGTGAAAGGGGTTCAAGAATCCAAACAAAATAAAGAGACAGAGACAGAGAGATCATACAGCCATTCAATCTCTAATATTAATCAGAACCAGGATGCACTACCAGTATATAGACCACTCAGCATTCCCTCATAGCATAGACTCAAGTCACATCCTGTTTCAGCCATTCCAAACACACTGACCACTTTTAAAAGTTAATAAACAACAATAACTTTTGAATGCATATTGAGTTTTTTTAAATAAAAAAAGAAAACAATAACATAAACAAAACAATACAAAAGAGAGAAACACAAGGTGGCAGGGTGTAACAGAATGCAAAGCCAGATAAGATGATAAGAAATCACACAAGATTGAGAGCGCCCGTCTAGCAGCAGCAGTAGGAATTGCCAAAATGATAGGATGTTTGCTTTTGAAGCTTCAATTATTTAAAGCAAGAAAATTACGCAGGCCAGATCATGAAGCTATCACTCTACTTTTATATTCATTTACACTAAGAGACATGCAAAGACAAATGATTTAATACACGTGATTAATTTGGATTATTCCTTCTGGATCTGCAATACTACTAATACAGTTGCACTAAAAATTCATTCTGACATATCCTACCAACAGATATGAGAAAACACAAGGGAAGCGGTTGAAACAAAAACGTGAGGGAATTCAAATTCAGGACACTGCAGAAGAATAAAATTCTTACGAAAATACGGATATGTAAAAAGTTACTTATCTCTCTCTCTCAAGTGGATATATTCCTCAAATTGCATCACGGTGAAAAGCAGAAGATAAGGATTCTCATAGCAAAATTACCAAATGCAGCTAAAACTAGGGGGGAAACTACTTGAGTTACTCGTAAAAATCGACAACCCTACATTCATCAATCAAAAATAAACTTTTTCCTTGTGAATGTGGTTATTAAATTAAAATTCTTATCCGAGCAATAACCACAACTTCATAATAAACATTGAAAGAATATGGGAGAGGGAAAACGAGTCATGGATCATGCATACACCAATTAACATTACTACTTTCTCAAACAATTACCTTCAAGTATTGCTAATGCCAACATGACACCAACTAGCGTGCATAAATGATACAAAAAAATTTGTAACTGACTCGCTGATTGTAATTAAAAGAAACTCAGAGCCTTCGATTCCTCCTTGCTTTTAACTTTCGAATTTAGTCAAACTCAGTATAAAGCTGTAACTTTAAATAGCATATCAACACCCAATCAGAAAAGATTTTAGGTTAATTGTTGAAACTACAAAGTCATTGACTTTCAAACATCTGAGTGTCTTAGATAGAATGCCTAACTAGCTTTATCATGTTTCAAAGTGTCGAAACTAAATTAAATATCAATTTCGACCACAAACTTGTTTCTTCTAACCTATTTAAAGAATTTTCTCCCATCTCATCTCCTCAAAGAGCCTCTAAGTTCACTCTCAATCTGGCTGGCAAAACTGCAAAAGCTAACCATTTCTGCCAGGTCAAATCACTTGATCTGAACAGTCCAAAACGTTGCCAATTCCTTTAAAGTACCCTCATTCAGTTCTCATAGCTTCTTTTGCAAAATAATAAATTTTAGTTCACACACAAGTCTACATGATTAATTCCACTATTCTAACACATATTAAACACGTAAAAACTTGGAAAGAAACTGATTCTCGAAGATATCGGAAAAGCAGACACCCAAGGTGATGCTTCTATTCTTAACTAATTAATATGTTCAAACTCCAACCAACAGGACAAGCCAGTGTTAACCCGAAACTGCATCACTTGTCACCGGCTGGAAACCATAATATCACCCTCTGTGATAACAGAAGGGTAAAAGGAACAAATTAACAAAATAGACTGATTAAAAAATTAACAAATCCAATAAATCTTGTGGGGAAAACATGAATCCTCTTCCACATGTGATTCCTAGACCAAGTCCAACATCATTTAGTAGAAGCTTTTCTTTGATGAGAGGGGACAAATGAAGTGTTCCAAAGTGAACTTTAATCTGTAAATAACAAATTGAAGCTAGCTGGATTTAACCTGACTTAATCTTTCATTCAACAGAATGTGGGCACTGCTTTTTTGCCGGATATCTTTACAAGTTATAAGCTCCTCAATCCATTATTTCTATGAACTAAAAGTATCATTAGAGAATAGATTAATAGAAAAACATGAGATATATTTGCATATAAGATTATCAAAACCACTTGTATAATAACAGATAAACTCCAAAATAACAATGCAGATTCTAACACCATAGTAATAACCAAAAAAAAAAACTTTAATAAAGATTCATTCAGCCATAAATCATCAGTCACCAATAGTGCCTAATGTACGTATATATATTAGGCACCCAAAATACTGCTCTACCATTCCAACTAAGCTTCCAGTTCAACCATATGCATATATAATTAAGATCTTATCTATTTAGAATATACAGCCTATCAACCTAATAAATGAACTTTTACAAATGTGCTTCATTCAGCAAGACATAGCATTTTTCAATCGTCGGTAAAAGCATTCACAGAATATTATGTATCACATAAAATACATTTTAAGACAAGACAGCATAAACTTTATAAGGCATTTAATGTTTCATAGAATAAAAACTGATAAGCAATAACTCAAATCCGATGCAACTATTATGGAACTAGATCTCATGAAACTAACAAATGAATGGTTATCATTAAATGTTACAGAATATAAGAATATGGGGTTAACCTTTTTTATTATGTCCACGTCATCGGTTCTAGCCTTCTTTTCATATCCTGGTGGTGGGAAAGGAAAGCAACGCGACATTTCACAGAATTTCAGAACACGAAACACGAATGCCTTCCAAAAGCCAAATCACTTGAATTATCTTCCAGTAGCGATGTTCTGGGAAGGGAACAACAAGTTACTATGCTCCTGTCCATGCACCATAACCCTACATACATTTCCAGCTTCAATGTTCCTCCATGAACTCCTGTCACTTAATAGCACACAAAACTCCTAAACCCACCAAGCCCTTGAATCTCCCTAACCACAACCGTCACCCAGGTCAACTATCTTTCACTTAAACAATTCACTTCAGATGCAAAAATCACCACCGCAAGTCTGAAATCACTTACTAAACCTACTGTAATCTTACACTAAGCTACTTCAGCAATGCCCCACAAAGAAAGATAACTTAAAGAAATGCTCTTTTGATGAAGAATTCTAACCTGAAAACTATGTTAAACCAAACGGTTTTCTAAGAAACAAAAATGGTCCAGTAGAATCTGACCGTCTACGTTGCCTGCTGGGACAATAAAGAATCATCACCTCCTCCTTCCAATAATAACCCAATACCAAAACCATCCCCCAATTGAGATCAAACACATAAAAAATCACTTAAAACCCAAATACCCTTTTTCTCTAAAACAACTAAATCTTCGAACCTTTTTTATCAGTATCTACACAATTCAATATGAAAGCAATCCTCCTCCATGCCCAAAAGCTTTGAAATCACCATTTCTTAAGCAATCTCTTTAAAGATTAAAGCTAGAGACAAATAACTCTTCAATCCGATGCTCCAAAAATGAGAGCTGGAGCCCATTTATACTCTGATCAAAACCCTAATCAGTTCCCAATTTGGGAAGTTTCCCCCAATTTGTTGATCCAGATGGAAAACCCTAGAAAAAAAAAACCATCAAACAAAAAACTTTCACTAAGCAAATATTAAGTACCCATTAAATAAAAAGATGAAATAAAGAAGGCCCAAATTTCATCTAAGAACAATTAAATCAAAAAACTAAAAATAGACCAAAAAAAGGAAAAGTTTTAAAGAAACACTTTTCTGAGTACCTAAGAGTAAATGGGTATCGATCAAAAGCCAAAAAGAAAGCTTTGATTCAAAGCGTGAATGTTAAAAAAATAAAAATAAAAATAAAAATCAGCTTTTAATAAAAATGAATTTCGAAGGTGATGGGAGGGTTAGATTATTACCTTGCCCGCTACAAAGTGGGCATTGTAGGAAGGACAAGATCTTTCTTTCTTTCTTTTTTCTATTTTTGCTCTCAGATTAATAAAAAATTAGATATAAAATGAAAATTAAAGAGATAAGTAGAAGAAGAAGAAGAAGTAGTCGGCAAACTTCAATCTCAGTTTCTTTTTTCAGTTATGTTTTTTCCGTAAGATTTTCTTTTTTTGGTTTTGTTTTGTAGGGGTCTGGGTATTTGAGAGAGAGAAGGAGAGAGCGCTTCTTTGTTAGAAGAAGGCTTATTTTTTTGTTCGGAAGTCACACGCGAGAATGAGAGGAAAACATTAACAAAAAAAAAGAAAGAAAGAAAAAGGGAGAAAAGAGAGAGAGCCCGAAGAAGGCCCAAATCAATTGTGCGACGCATAAACATTTTAGATATTAGATAGACAAGCAAGTAAGCGGAAGACAGTGTGAGAGTTGTGTATTTTCGTCTGCGCCTTAAGCTCGAGTACATAGATTTTTCTTACTAACATACCGTGTATGAATTCATATATCGATAAAAATCAGATTTATTAAGTAAAAGTCACATTTATTTTATTAAAATATTGATTGAGATTTATGATTATGATTTAATCATATAAACATTTCATAATAACTTTTATAAAATTAAATTGTAAAATTAAAACTCTTCGTTGATAATAATAATTAGGGATGACAATGGTCAAGGGAGGATGGCGAGGGCGAGGATTACCTCTTCTACCCTCATCTCTATCTCCACGAATTTTTTTCTAATGTCTATAATTGTCATGTTTCGTTTTAAGAATTATATTTTTTTTATAAATGTTTTTTTTAGAAAAATGAGATTTGAATTCATATTCTTTAAAGAATAAGAATATATACTAAATAATGAACCAAATATTATCATATTTTATAAATATTATTTTAATTAAATCGTTAACAAAAGAAATCATGTAGTTAATGTACTCTCATCTTATTATTGATAGCTACAAACTTTTTTTTGTGTTAATCCTACATGTTGATTTATGTAAACTATCTAATATAAATTTGGTACACCAGACTTACTATAATTTTCAAAAGATTTAAAAAATAAATCCTAACCACAATAAATTTCAATTTTTTTAAAAAATTTAACATAAATATTTAAATTTAATTTCTAAATACATACATATAAAGATATAAAAAAATAAATAATAATATAAGCTGGCCGAGAGGGAGCAACCGTACATCGTAATTGTTTTTTGTAAAAAAAAAACATTTTATTTGAAACCAATCAATGTGAAATTCTTAAAGTGAATTGAATTTTTTTTTTATTTCTAATAATAATAATTTGTTGTACAGATAGGATTAATTTTTAACCAAATTCCACATCTCTCTCACCAATTTGATTAAGTAGATATGATCTTCAGATTTTAAATTTCAAATCTGATTTTTAAATAATGCACTTAACTTAATTACTAAAATTAGACTCCACCTTTCCAAGAGGGTTTTAGAGTGCTCTCTCTCTCTATCTTTCTCTTTATCTATTTATTTTGCTTAAGCCTAAAGGATGGGATGAGCAACAGGGAAAGCCAAAATTTGTATTTCAATGGATGCTGCTTTAGGAATGCAAAACTTACTTAAGTACTAGCATGTAGTTTTGTTTAAAGTGTTTTGATGTAAGTTGATAAGGGTTGCATGCCGGAGAAGAAGCAGAAGAGGAAGATGCACGCGCTAGTGATGCGCGTGAGAGAAGAAGCTGCTCCAGAGAAAGAAGTCTAAGTTACAATAGGAAGCCATTTGTGGAAGCACATGTGGGTAGGATCCCTTTTGCCTGTTGGCTAATTTCTCTGCTAGTGAAGAATCACCACGTGGCACCACCCCAGCCAATCGATATCTATCTGTCCATACACGTGTAATCCCATCACGTGTCCCTTAAAAGACGACCATGATTGACTCAATACGCTACCCATGTGAAGCGGCTTTAGGCATTCCTCAGATTGCCTCCCAACGGCCCAAAGAGGGAGGACAAGGGGGGGGCTCTTCTCTCTTTGTTTGTCTTGGCCTTTGCATAGGTTCGCTAGGGTGGGTCTCTCCAGAAGCACACGCCGACGACACTGTTGCCATGTTTAGCCAAGATGGGCGAAGTCCAAAAATCCCCATTTTCTTATGAACCCTACAATAATTGCCCCTCCAATGACCCAAACATTGCCTTGTACACCAATAATGTGGTCTTCTTCCAGATTTGAAACCTGATTCTTTTGGAATTTGGTTTCGTACATCTTCTAAAAATAGCACTTTAACAATTAAAATTTAATTTTTTACTTTAAAATATTTCAGATTTGAACCTTGAAATACAAAACGTTACGATTCATATTTTTTTAGATTGTATATCCGAAACTCTAATAATTTTTTTTTTCAGGGAAGTTATTACTATTTTCATCTGCTATTCAAGGCAAATAGCAGACAATCTTTGTTTGATTTAGTTGCATTAGGCACATTACTTTAATGCATTGTTTTCTTTTTTATTATTACTAATATTTATCATTATTCCTTTTAAGTACTTGCACTATATTGGGAAATATTTGAAGGAGGCTGGATTGAACAAGCAATGAAGGATTGTAAAAAAAAAAAAAAAAAAGTGCATGAATCTCATAGAAGCCTTGTTAAATAGGTAGAGTAAATCTATATCCAAAAGGAAGCATGGAGTCAAATGAAATGGTTTGTTGACAAGTCATTGTAAAAATGAATGCTTATCGTTTTAATTGTCACTCATCGTCAATCCTTTTTCAAGTCTCGATCACTTTTACACGTCATCAAATATATATATCCTCATTTACTTATATATATACATATATATGTATCTTCGTCAAAGTAAATCACATATAAAAATTAATTTAATGATAATAAATTCAAGTAATGTTTTTTTATGAAATTAAAATAAAATATATATAAATTATAATAATAATCAAATATTAATTCTATATAAGAATCCAACGAATCAAACTTAACAAATATATCAATATATAATTAGGCAAGTTCAGTAAAATATATATTGAAGTTATCAGATTTAAACTTAGGACTTTAAGATTTTAAGATCTCTTTCTTGCCTTTGAAGACAAAATTTCATTAATCATTCAAGTAAGTTTCTTTAAAAGTAAATTTGTGAAATTTTTTATAAAAATAATTATATCAATAGTTAATAGTACAATTAAGAAATGCCTTTAAGTGGTTTTCAGCATTTGACTATAGGAATTAAAAAAAAATTTATATTTGGGATAGTAGTCACAAATCCCATATCAGTAAAAAATAAGGTAAGTTTTAGATATATAAATTCTGGTTTTCCACTAGCTATCAAATATGTTTATTAAATATATAAATATTAGTTTTTCACTAACTATTAAGTATGTTTTTTTAGTTAAGAATGTAGGTTCATGATTTATAGTTTTATTTAAACTTTATTTTCAGAGTTTAAAGTCACATAAGATTGTATTTAAATTCTAACCTGTGATATTTGATATTAGAGTAAATCTATATCTTCATCAATGCAAAACCTTTTATTTTTAAAGTTTAAAGCTGCATAAGATTATGTTTAAATTTCAACTTATGACATTTGATATAAGAGTAAATTCAAATATTTATCAATGTGGATAATTTATTTTTAGATTTGGTATCAAAGTAATTCTTGATTTTCATCGATGTGGGACTCTCATGAAAATATAAAGATTGAGGTAGATTCAGACTAGTATCAAAGTAAATTTAGATATTCAACGATGTGGAATCCTCATAAGAGATACAAAGATCGAAATAGATCAAAATTAATATAAGAGTCTCTCTCCTCTACAGATAAAGAGCCAGTACAACTCGACTCTTTCTACAGATAAAGAGTCAAAGAGAGTTATTTAAGTTATATTTTAAAAGCTTAAAATTACACGAAATTAAGTTTAAGTTTAAATTTTGACACGTGACATTACCTTTCGTTCAATCAATTATAATAAAAAATTTATTTAAGTTAAGCCCAAAAAAGCCTCAAACCCAAGGCCCAACATAAACCATTTAATTTTTCTTGAAACTTGGTTAGCCGTTAACCCAACCCAATCCAAAGGTATTTTTGCTGACCTGGACCCCGCCCAACTTTAATTATCTACAGCTGAATGATAATCACGTCAGATGGCTTCCTTCATGTACGGTATCTTTCTTTACGGTTCGTCAATTGAAGAGAAAACTTGAACAAAGATTACAGTACACCTATAACACAGCTGAACAAAACCCCTTAAACCTCTTCGCTATTAAAGGCAGCAGATATTTTCTCTTCTTCCGGAGCTCTTAAACCCTAGCCGCTTTTATTTCTGTCTCTCGCAAATTTCTTTGATTTTCTCTTCTTAAAGGTAAAGATTATTGATTTTGTTTGTATGGGTTTGTTTCTTTGAATCCATTTATTTGATTTTTCACTATTTGTTTTTAAAGTTATGATGATGATATTTTCTTTTGGGGTTATGGTTTTGCTATTTTCTGTTCTGTTAGTTTTTTGAGATGATTTGTCTTGATTATTTGATTTTATTTATGTTTTTTTTTTCTGTTTCTTTTTAATGTTGATGTTGCATGTCTCTTTGGACATGGAAAAATTTAACATATATCATATCTCTCTCGACAGTTATAATAGATCCAGCAAATTATGTAACGACATGCCATAAAAAATTGTAATGTTGTTGTGAATGGGCTTACACTTTTGTAATAATTTCTCCTGTTCAGGGGGTATATGAAACATGTTTTAGTATGGTCCTTTAGTGTTAGGGAGAGGGGGAGAAATGATTGCAGACAACTGGGAAAACCAATTTTTTATAGTAATATACATGAAAGGTCAAATTTTTAATGAGATCTTAAACCCTTTCAGCTACAATTGAATTGATTGGTTTCTGGGATTTGCAAATGGTTTCATATTGTATATGAACTTTTTTTGTGGTTTGGTTTGGTTATTAACTGGGTTAAAGATTTGAACTAACTTGCTGTTTTGTTTTTGTCTATGTGGCTTGGTGGTGCTGTTGTGAAAAAAATGGTACAGTTAAGCGTTATAATGGCATTTTCTAGCAAACTTGGAAGCCTTCTGAGGCAAAATGGGCAAATGCCAATTACATCCATGCTTAATTCTATCCGCTGCATGTCAACATCAACCAAAAAGCTTTTTATTGGAGGTATTGATACATATTGGATTGTTGTTCGAAGATTTGATGTGGATATCATTTATTTTGTATTTGACTTGAATCTATGGTTTTTAGGTCTTTCGTACGGAACTGATGATCAGACTCTTAAGGAAGCATTTTCCGGATTTGGGGATGTCACTGAAGGTGAGCTGTGTTGGTGATGCTCATGATACTGTTAAGTTTTTGACATTGTCATTAGGTTGAATGTTTTAGTCAAGTATATGAAATAGTAGCTTGCATTTCTTGTCAAGCAGACAAACTACTTGTCCTTTGTATTCTAGCTCATTAAGTAGTACCAAGTAGAAATGTGTAGTCTTTGTTCTGTAGAGTGATTAGCATTGTTAATGTGTTTGCTAGGTGTTTGCTGTACTTTGTTTATTGGGTATCTTGGACACAAAACACAGAGTTAGGCTTAAGCTTGTCTGGGATCTATGCTCTATGTCTCTATCTTTCTTGTAGCTTTCTCCTGTAAGAAGTTGAATAATGATGAGTGCAAGTGAGTGTTTTGCATGGTGTTATAATTGAAATCATAATAAGTTCGCCTTGTTTGCCTGATTGGTGATTTGGGCCAGTGAACTTTGTGTTTTTACATGTAAGAACAATTGTTAATGGCATTGTTGTTAAACATCGAAGGTATTTATTATAGTGCTTGATTCTGTTTTATGTTCTCATTCTCTGTGTTTATGTTGATCAGCAAGGATTATCATTGATAGAGACACTGGGAGGTCTAGGGGCTTCGGTTTTGTTAACTTTGCTGATGATCAATCTGCCAGCAATGCCTTGTCAGCCATGGATGGGCAGGTGAGGAAAGAAACATTTATTGATATGTGGAACATGTTTCTGCATAATTATGTATTTGACTGTTTTGCACTGAAATTTCAGGAACTCAATGGGAGAAACATTCGAGTAAGTTATGCCAATGAAAGACCTAGTGGCCCTCGATCTTTTGGAGGCAACAACGGTGGTTTCCGCGGGGATAGAGGTTTTGGAGGGGATTCTGGTTACTAAGCTCTTGCATCAAATTCTATCCATGGGCCTGTCTGTAGCTAGTAGTTTACTTGTTTAGATTTGAGGATGTATTTAGATATTTTCTAGATGTGCTGAACTTATGCAACTACTTTATGCGATTGGGTCAATTTTTGTTAGTTGTTGCATTTTATTATCTAATATTTAATTATTTATATTGGCAAGGTAAGGTTTTGACATTGCTTGTACTCGTCATTGCATGTGTTTTGGATTGTGGTTAAAGTATCTTGGCTCTTTGTTTATTGCAGGGGAATTTCGTGGTATCTGCCTGCAATATGGTTATGCCAACTTAATTACAGGTAGGGTTACAGCCCAGTTTGAGGGTGCAATACGATGATTGTAATATTCCATGAGATTCAATATGCATTTTATAGACAAGTATTTTTAGATTTGTCTCATTTGCTGAGTTTTACACTGGGTTGGAATTGAGTGGGTGGGGGAAAGTAGAAGCAGCGAAAGGTGGGATACTTTTCCTCGAGAGAATTATTTATAATTCAAGGAGAATGGAAATAATAGAGAAAGCTTTGCTTTCCAAATTCTTGGAGCGCAATTTTTTGTCAGTTGTTTCCAAGGAGGCAAATGTGCACTTCTTGTTTTACCAAGTATTTCACATTCTTTAAGTTAATGGATTTGTAGTTCCTTCTGGCAGTGGTAATTTACACATTTCTTTCCTTTTCCCTTAGTCTACCATAACCTTTTGATATTAAATCATTTGTTCTTAACACTTTAGTCTTTTTGTATTATTATTTTTTCAAAAAAAGTATAAACTTGGTGGAGTTTAAGATTCTGACTTACTAAGTATCTCTGGGAAATTGTAATTTACCTAATAGATATTGTAGTCGAAGACCTTTGAGGGAAGCAAGGGGGCAAAGTGGGCCTTGAATTTGATATTGAGCAACCCAAAAACTGGGGTCTGCCGATTACTATCTTAGATTCAAGCCCAGTCCAAGAGTGGTACGATATCAATTTCATGTAGGAGGCTACAGACGTGAATTTGTTACAGATTTACATTTTTAATTTAAAAGATATGTTTATTAGATAGAGAAAAATATTCAGGATATGAGATATGTGACATTCAACTCTATTTAATTGTGCTATGTTCCAGTTGTACGGATTTTGCAATTCATAAAAAAAGAAGAATGCATCATGATCTAAGATTATTTTGATTTTGATCTCTTGTGAGATTTCACATTAGTGAAAAATTTAATAGGTTTTAATATTACTTGTCAATCAAAAGGACATGTTTATTAAATGAAAAAAAAAATTAACTTAAAAGTTTAATGGATATGCAATTTTGGCTAGACAACGAATTTTGCGTAGCTACTTTTATTTACAAAAGAAATTAAAATGCCAAATTATATGTTAATATATCATGTTTAATTAATATAATTAAATAAGTAGTTTAAGCTAAATTCAATAATATAAATTTTTTAAATTTTTAGATAATTTCAAATAAAAATTCACATAACAACAAAGTATTATCAAAAGTTTCAACACACAAAAAACAAATCCAAGACTATAAAAAATATTATAAAATAAAAGGCATAAATGAGAGCAAAATCAAAGCCATTAATCCATTTCTAATACATATATTTTATAAGTTATAGTGGGGATATATTCCCATCCTCCTCGAGGGACTTAGTTTTCTTTCATCCTGGCCTACAAGAGACCATGAAAAACAGTAATAGACTAATGAAATCCATTTCATTCCTTTATAACTATTATTTTTATGATAATTAAAACAAAATGAGAAAAAAATCTTTATCTAATATCAATAATGTTATTATTAAAACTTGTAATTATTAACCCGTACCAAAAACAGCCGTGAAAAATGCAAACAAGGTCAAAGCCTGATTCGGTATAACAGGATCAAAGCAAGCGAAAGTAACTTGTTAAGTATTTTATGTAAGAGACAACTAATCTTTGGTTTTGGTAAGCAAACCAAATCTGTGAAGCTGACTAGAATGAGTGGATGGACGATGATCATGCACATCCAACGTGTCGCTGTTTATGGTTGGTAAATGATAGCAGTAGAGGGCTATCGTATGTAGAAAAGTTTCACTCTCAGGTTGGTGGCAGTGTACTGGCTATTGGGTTGTTGAGTGGCAACTTTGTCATTTCAATCGCACCAACCCCCACCCGCTCTCTCATATACTCTTTCTGCGTTCCCAACCCATTCTCGCCCCTCCCTCTATCTTTTCATCGATAACCCATTTGTGAGTTTCCTTTCTTTTTCACGTTTTCCGGGAGCTTTGTTCCGACATGTAATTTGTAGTTTTGTTATATGAATTAGGGAACAATGTACTAGAACAAGCCTCGGATATTAGATTTGGAGTACTCTGTCGATATTTGGTGTCTATTTAGATTCTTGACAATGTATAACTTGTACTGTATCGTTATGTTTTAGCTGATCTGATTTGCTTCTAAAGGATTGACTTAAATTGTTCATTTTTATTTTCATTTGTGTTCTTCTTCAAAGTTCAAATTGGGTATTCGCTATGAATTATCAGTTTTTGTTTCAGATTTGGTTTGGGTTCATTGATCTGGGTAATCATGGTTTTTTTAACAAATTCTTCAATGCTCTGAGGCTGAGAAATTTTGTATGTGTGCGTGATACTGTCGTGTCGGTGCATGTGTGGGAGTCCTGTTTTTAATTGCTGTGAAAATGACTTTCCGAAAATATGGTTTGATTGTTGATCTTTCAGAGTACCATGTTTCTTTTAGATTCCATTTTCGGTACTTAGCTTAATCATGATGATGAATGCCTGCAATCATGTTTTAGTCCAGAATGGTTAGTCCATGAGACAATTTAGTGTGTTAAATTCTAAGAAAGTATTATTTTAAATATTAGCTTATCATTCCCTTGCAGTCAGGTCTCTTGCCTTTTTGGTTGCCTCTGCCTGTCGTTCCTCTTTATTTATTTCTTCAAAAGTCTGAGTTTCGTATTCAATTCTTGATTCCACTTGCAGCTGTTGGTGGCACTGACAGTCCCAGATCTAATTAAAAATGAAGGTGATAGAGAAGATTCGGACTTTGCAAGAGGAGCAAGGGAAAGTTGTGTTTTCGTTTGAGTTCTTCCCCCCAAAGACTGAGGATGGAGTTGACAACCTGTTTGAGAGGATGGATCGCATGGTTGCTCATAATCCATCATTCTGTGACATTACATGGGGTGCAGGTGGGTCCACCGCAGATCTCACCCTGGACATTGCTAACAAGATGCAGAATATCATCTGTGTGGAGACCATGATGCACCTCACTTGCACCAACATGCCTGTGGAGAAGATCGACCATGCCCTTCAGACCATTAAGTCCAATGGCATTCAGAATGTTCTTGCCCTCCGAGGTGACCCTCCTCATGGCCAGGACAAGTTTGTCCAGGTCGAAGGTGGCTTTGCCTGTGCCCTTGATCTGGTAAGGATTGCTCATTTTGTTTCCTTTTTAAATCTTTCCCATTTTTTCTATATTAATATGTTACTAACCTTTCTTTCTAAATTCTAGGTGAAACATATTAGAAGCAAGTATGGTGACTACTTTGGCATCACGGTTGCTGGTTATCCAGGTGCTTTTCATTGTCTTATATTTTGATTAATGATTGTCTACTGATAAGGGGCCTGTTGTTGTGGCTTGTGATTGTTAACAGTTTGCTTTGTTGCTCAGAGGCACATCCTGATGCCATAGGAAGTGACGGTGTAGCTACACCTGAAGCTTATCAGAATGATCTTGAATACTTGAAGAGAAAGGTTTTACTCTGAACTCATTAATTGGCTGATTGTGTTCTAATCTTTTAATGTTTGTAGTTCCATTGCAATGTATTAGTTATTTTTTGTGCTAAAGCCTCTTTACTTAATAGGTTGATGCGGGAGCTGATCTGATTGTCACTCAATTGTTTTATGATACTGATATCTTTCTCAAATTTGTCAATGACTGTCGGCAAATTGGAATTACATGTCCTATCGTGCCGGGTATTATGCCCATTAATAATTACAAGGGTTTCTTGCGTATGACTGGCTTTTGCAAAACCAAGGTATGTGGTATATAGCCCATTTCACTTTTTCGTAACAAACATTGCATTGCATTTCTTATCACACATGTAATGAAAATATATTTGTCCCTCTTTTCCTCTTAGTCTGAGAAAATTATGGTGAGGTATTTTTGAGCATTTCAACAGGTATCAAATGATAAAATTTTATTGTAAAGGTGTATGTACTAGTTGGATATTTTCCTTTCTAGAATTGTTTTATGGAAAAGGTGCATGTACTAGATAGTTTTTCAAATAATTCCATAAGCAGAGGAATCAAAGTGGCTAAATGTCATTGAGGTAAACCCATGCTTATAGAAGAATAATGCAAGCATTTCATGGTGCTTGCTTGCATAAAGGAACAGAATGCAGTGTCACTCTTCTCAAAGGCTAAAACTTCTAAAATTTTGGAGGCCCGTTATTTGAATGGGTATTTCATATTATCACAACAGTGCACTGTTGGGGCTGCTTTTCCTTAACTATTGATTTAATGTGTTCGTTATGATTGCTTAGAAGAATGGATATAAAAGGCTATTTTGGTTGTTATTGCCATTAATATTTTTCAAATGGCTCTTTGTAGATCCCAGCTGACATTACTAATGCCTTAGAGCCTATCAAGGACAATGACGAAGCCGTCAAATCCTATGGGATTCATCTTGGAACAGAAATGTGCCGCAAGATTTTAGCTCATGGAATTAAGACATTGCACCTTTATACGTTAAACATGGAGAAATCTGCACTAGCTATACTAATGGTTGGTTCTTATTATCCTATATTTCATTTATTATTTTGGCATCTAGAAGATGTTATTTCTGAATATCTTTTGACTTCTAAACTTTGAAATTTGAAGAGAAAAATCTTCAAATTAATATGTAGTTCAAGAATTGAGCATTTACAGGGTCAATCAAAGCCCTTGAACGATAAGTTTTTGTTCTTCAATTATATAGGCTCCATTTGGTTGACTCTTTTTCTTTTTTCTTTTTCCTTTTTGTTTTTCTTTTTTTTTCTGCAAAAAAAAAAATAGAAGTAAAAACAAAAGTTAAAAAATGAATAGAACACAAAAGGCAAATAGTAAAGCACCAACCAAATGGAGTCCTAGAAAAAACTTTGAATTATCTAGTAGGTTCAATATCATACTTTCTCATAGAATACTTTTAAATAATTAAATTAAGATCAGTGGAAATAATGAAGGAAAGAAAAGAGATGCAAGTACAGAATTCACTGTATCCCAATCCTTATTGATTTATTACCCGCATATTTCATTTAAGTGACTTATTGTTGTTCAATCATTTAAGATAATTTGTTAGGAACTCTTTTTCTACTCAATTGAAAGTAAAAGAGAAAATGACTTTGGCAGTAGTTATGAGTCAAGCTATATTCATCTCTATTCTCTAGTGTATAATTATTACTTCATTGCCCCGTACTAATCATAGGCTTATGTTGGCAGAATCTTGGATTGATAGAAGAGTCCAAAATTTCCAGGTTTTTACCTTGGAGACGCCCTGCAAATGTTTTTCGTGTTAAAGAAGATGTTCGTCCAATATTTTGGTATGTGATAAACATTGAACTTCACTTCTTGGCTAGATGTCTGGAGTTTATTGCATTTTCTTATAATGATTGAATATTCCTGGATATCTGATCTTTCTTACAAATGATGACAGGGCTAACCGTCCAAAGAGTTACATATCCAGGACTATTGGTTGGGACCAGTACCCACATGGGCGATGGGGTGATTCTCAAAACCCATCATATGGTGCGCTAACTGACTATCAGGTAAAGATGATGGTTGAACTTTTTGTTGTTTTGTATTACTGATATTCAATATCTTCAATGCTTTCAATATCTCTTGGAGGAAATATAGCTGCAATTTGCTTTTTATTCAATTTTGGCATGCGCAATAACTCCTAGATGTTACGTACCTGTTTATTGAAAAGAAAGCAGCATCTTTGACAAATGTATTACAGTGTATTTATATTGGTTTAGATGTGTCTGATTGCATGTGTTGTATCATTATGTTATTGTTAAGGTGGTTTTCCTGCTCATTCCATCCTTTTTGAATATTTCATTTGTTATGGGTGCATATAATTGACACGTTCATTTGATGGTTGATTGTATGGGAATGAACTCTGGCATTAAGGTTTTCCTTTAAGCTTAAATGATAATAGTGGACTTATACCTAAATGCCAAATCTTATTATAAGTTAATGGATATTTTATGGGAGCTTCTTTCAGCAATAAACACTTTAGAAAAGTAAGATTTCGGGGTGAGTTTAATGGGCTGGCTATGGAAAAGATTAACATTGAATGGAATTCAGAGACTGTTTTTTGGATTGGGATTCTGAATGGGCTGGCATGTAGGCTCCTATGGATCTCACATGTTACTATTACAGGATGTATTACAAGTCTCACCATAATGAAGAACCAAAAATAAAAAAAAGTCATATAGCATATGCACAGCTTTTTCTTGAAAATGTAAGGAAGGAAATATGAGGTGGTGCTTGGTGAATGATGACTTTTAGTTTATTTTCATAGTGCTTGATCTTTGTAACACATTAGCCGGTTGTGTTGGTTGATACAATTATGACTTGAAACTAAATGGGTTATCATGTTAACAAGTATGTTTGGGAATCTGGCCAACTAAAGAAAACCTATTAACAAGTTCATGGTGGGAATTTGTTTTTCCTTTTTTGTCTGGACTTGGAATGAGAACCTCTAGACTGTAATGGAACCTCCATTTGAATAGTAAATGGCAATTATCCATATGAAGTTAATAGATAGTTAATTTTTGATTTTCCTATTTATTTATTCTTGCTATTCATGACCATTTGTTTTAATTTAAGTACCTTTTTTATATTTTATGATATCACTTTATACTTAAGTGGCAAAATGTTAGAAACTGTCAATTGGTTGAGGAAAATCCTCGTTACTTCTGTTTTTGGATTAATAACCTGTGTATGACCAAAGATATTTAAATTCTTAACAGTTCATGAGGCCCCGTGCTCGTGGCAAGAAACTTCATGAAGAATGGGCTACCCCATTGAAAAGCATTGATGATATTCAAGAGGTAGAATTTGTAGTTTAGCATTTATGTAGTATTTTCTCTTTTTAAAGTCAAATCTGCAATAATGATATGGTTTGTTTGGAACTGGTGTTATCAGAAATTCAAGAGTTATTGTTTGGGCAAGTTGAAAAGTAGTCCTTGGTCAGAATTGGATGGGCTTCAGCCAGAAACAAAGATCATACATGAACAGCTGGGAAAGATCAATTTGAAGGGTTTCCTTACCATCAATAGTCAACCAGCTGTCAATGGGGAACGATCTGATTCCACATCTGTTGGTAAGTACAAGTATCTGATGTATGTTTTCTTTTATGTATCTCTAAAATGGTTGAACAAATGATTTTTTGCACCTGAATACTGGTATCTGGTTGTCTTAATATTTGAGTTAATTGTACTAGATATAGGTTTATTTAGATAATGGGGGTTTTGCAGTCAAAAGGAACTAATTTATGAATTAATTAAGCATAAAATCTGCAGATAATATGAAGAAATAGGCAGCTGTGTTGAGTTTAAGAATTAACAGCATGTTTGGTTGGGGGAATGGATATTCTATTCTTCTTTCCGCTTCTATTTTATTGCTTGGTTATGGAATGGCTATTTCAAGGGATGGCCACTCCAGGAGAAGTCTGAATAGTTATTGCCGATCCTCCTATTAGTGCTAGCTATTCTGCATGGATCGGAATGGGCTAAAAAATTTTTGGATAAAGATGTCCTTAATCATTTTATGAAATTACTATCTTATATATCATAAAGCCTAATTCTAGCATATGGAAACATTTTTCCTCGTTTTCTTTCTCTCTCTTCCTCATTCTAGCATTGCCCAACCGGTGCCTTCAGCGGCTATATCTGCCGTGGGATGCATTGGATTTGGTGCTTTGGTGGCCAGATCTGTTGCTCCATAGTGCCAGCCATATCTCCAGTAGTCAGGCGACAAAAGACGAAAGAACAATAGTAAAAGAGAAGACAAAAAGAAAATAGAGGAGAAATCAAAATAAAAATCCTATTAAAATTTTAATTATAAATTATCAATATTTTAAATAAATTATAAAAAAATTAATATTTCAAATTAAAAATCATAAATTATATTAAAAGGTATTTTTTTCACCTATTCCTTCATTATTCTAAAGTTAATTTTTGTCGACCAAATATTAAAATAAGGTCAGAATAACAATTTCATTTCATGAACCAAACTACATAATAATTATTCTTTTCTGATTCTATTTTCACTGAATAGATATTCTATTCTTATATTTCATTTTGTGAAACAAATGTGCTTTTAAGGGCTTTTGATTTCTGAACTGTATTTTTTTATTTATACCGAGTGTTGATTTATATATGTATATATATTCACGGTGGTAGTTTGCCTGAGTTTGCGGTTGTTTTGAGGATAGGAGGGAACACACAAAGCTTAATGGGCTTTGGGCAGGACAACTCCTGGTGCTCTCCCTTCCCTTAGTTTGCACTTGTGGTAGTAAGAACTGGTGTTAAGTATGCTGTAACTTGATCTGACATGACTGCATGCAGGTTGGGGTGGCCCTGGAGGGTATGTTTACCAGAAGGCTTATCTTGAGTTTTTCTGCTCAAAGGAAAAATTAGATGCACTTATTGCCAAGTGCAAGGCCTTGTCATTTATCACCTACTTGGCCGTCAACAAAAATGGGGATTTGATATCAAACATAGGCGTGGCAGATGTTAATGCGGTAACGTGGGGAGCGTTCCCAGCTAAAGAAACAATCCAGCCAACTGTGGTGGATCCTGCCAGCTTCATGGTGTGGAAGGATGAAGCATTTGAAATTTGGTCAAGAACATGGGCCTCCTGGTACTCCGACACCGACCCTGAGGGTGTTCAATCCAAAAAACTGCTTGAAGAGGTAATTGGTCACTTTGATGCTCACTTTTGCATTTTCAAGTTGATCAGGATTAAGCTCAATAATGGGTTGGTTTCCTTTCAATTTTGCAGGTGCAGAGCAAGTACTATTTGGTCAGCTTGGTAGACAACGATTACATCAGCGGTAACATTTTTGCTGTTTTTGAAGATATTTAAGATGGGATGCTGCCTGCTTCTATCATGCGCTCAACTGATTAAATCTCTCTCTCACAAGCCCTATTTAAGGCTGTCTATTCTCCATATATAATTTGCAGTTGTTTTCCTTTGCCTTGTGGTGTATTGAATTATAATCTTATTTGTCATAATGACTTTATTAAAAAAAAAAAATTGCAATAATAACTCAATTGGAATTTTGACACCTCCCCTTTGTGATGCAAATTAGCAACGTAGTTTTCCCTGTCTTAGTCCCAGAAGCCCATCGCCGCTGAAATGATCTCAAATCAACCCCTATATTCGATATTCGTTCATCAATGGTTTGCTTTGGAGTTATCTAATTTACTGATTGTGTCACTAGTATTTTCTCGTAGGAAGTAATCCTTTCCATCAAATGATCTCAAAGGGCTTGATTACAATTTATCCTTTTTTGACGTTATTTAAAGGATGTCACCTTGCCTTTGTCGGCTTGCAAACAAGTCATGTGTGAGAGAGGTCCACAAAAGGTTGCTTCAAGTTTAATTATTGTCTCTTAAAGCGGAAATGTGACATGATGTTTGCCTTGAATTCATTGATTCATTCATTCATTCTGGCATTGTTTACATGTGCTTCACATGGTTTTCCTTCTCTACCATCAACCGTTGTTGGCTGTTAATGCTACTGAAATATTGCATCCAAAATCATCTTACTCTACAAAAATCAAAATAAAAGACAAAAAGATGAATAAATTTGAGGAAATGGGAAATAGGGAGTGTCTGTCGGTGAGCATCCAGAATTTGTGCAAATGAATAAAAAGCCAAAGCAGAAAGAGGAAAGTGGGGTCTTTGCCTATTTATGTAGTCGTGGAGAGAAAATTAAATGCCAATGAAATGCGTGGTTGCCAAGTCTCCTTCCTCCAAACTTCATCCGATTATTATTTTTGCTTCCAATCAATTAATAAAAATATACTCAAACACTTTAATTATCATCCTTCCTCGCTTTAATTCCTTCTTTGCTTAGATCATTAGAGGCGTTAATTCCTTTTCCCTATTTTATTCTTCAAGCTCCACTTTTATCATAGTCCCTTCATTTCCTTTTTCTCCCCCCAGCCAGGCAGGGTCGATGCTTCACTTTTCTTCTTTGCTTTCATCATTAACTTGTGTGTTTCCATTCCTTTGCCCTATTTCCTGCTTCCATGTCCTTTCTTCGACATTTTCAATTTCAGGGTTCCTTGATTGGTTGCGTTGTGGACAAGAATGTGACCTATTTTCCATTAGACTAGAGGTTATATAATTTAATTTGCACCCACATGCATTCCATTTTTTTGCAATACTTTACAATTTCAGTCTATTGACATGTGTATTTGTGAGCTCCTGCAAATTTTAGCTGCATAAGTAATGAATAATGGGATTTTGATTCCATCAACAATCACAATGATGATATATAATCCATAAAAATAGATAATAACATTGATAGCATGGAAGAATTTGTACTAGTAGATTGGGGACTCGTATCCTTGTATATACATGAAAAAATATGTCATGGATGATCGTTGCCAGCTTAATGTATGGAATCATGTTCTAACTTTTTAAAAAAGAAATTATACAATCATCAATCAACCAACCATCAGGCTGTTGTTCTCGAAAGAGAGGACTTACGTTCAATTCTATATTCAAAACAACTGAACAATACTTTAATCTTTTTGTTTAAATTAAAGCAAAGAAAAAAATTAATTAACATTTGCTTAGGCATGTCTGGCCCCTATCCAGGAATATATATAATCCTACTTAATTCGATAAGAGATGATGGGTTAAAAAAATGGCAACGACAATTTTCATCCTATATGTAGTAAACTAAATCATATAGACCCTTGGACAAAATAAATAAATAAAAAAAAACACACCAAATAATTAAATTATCGAAAATTGCGATTGGCTTTCAGAAATAATCAAGCATAATCCTCAATCCTTCCTCGATCCTCTTTTTATTCTCCTTTACACGAAGGTCAAACTGCAAAATATCTTTTTGTAAAGAAGAAAGAAAACGGCTTAACCATGAATATCTGCCGATCGAGAAACAGTGTCCTGGATTGAGCAGCTGGAGAGTAGCCACCCTAGCTAATAACAACTATAAGGTAGAGGAAGCAATGCAATTTCTAGGCTTTGTTACAATAATGTGAAAGCTTGGACACCACCTAATTCGTGCTTTTCTGCGTTACGCTAAACACATAATTATTAAACATATGCTTTCGAATATTATAAAAAAAAAACTCTTTATTGGCATGGACGGACATGTTTATCAACAACCTTTAAAACAAATAATAGGAGAAAACGGCCTTTTTGCAATATGGGAGTGTATGTCTCTCAATAACGTGTACATACATATATATATATATACATCATCGTTATAATCATATTCATCTTTTGAGATCTTGATACGTGAGGGCTCTGACTCTGCACTTCATTCTAATCTTACTCGAACCCTCTTACGATTGGACCAAACTTGCATGGTTCAGTCAATTAGTTACTTTGTTTTTGAACAACTGGAGCTGCATCTCTTACCGTAGTGTAGCCAGGGGAGGACGTAGAGCAGAGTGGTGACAAATCATATCACTGAAGTGTCAAAAAAAATTTTTGATTATATAATTAATGGTACTAATAAATCTATTAATTTTTCTGTAATTTTATAGAAATTAGCATCAAGGACTCTAAATTAAAATAAATTTAATTATAACACTACTTTAAAATTTTTTTAAATTTACCCCAAAATGTAGACGGGTACTTCAAATTTCCTTGAAGTATGATAAATAGATTCTTCCAAAACTCAGCGAATAACTAAAGTTCAACGCCCAGAAAGTTCTCCTGTTTGTGTTGACGCCCACACATTCCCTGCCTCTACGCCATCTACAAACAAATGTCAACTTTTCTTTCCAGAATTCTTGCTTTTTTTTTTCCCCTGTTTTTTTGACTTGCACAAAGCATCGTTTTCCTGAACTATATGTTATTATTCTTTGAAATATTATGAAGGAAAATAACTATTTTCATGTTTTGTTTTTTTTCTTTTTGGACATTAATGAAGAGTTTGAAAAAAAATGAGCTTCAATCAACCCCCGTGTATAGACGGGTTCTTCAAATTTCCTTGAAGTATGATAAATAGATTCTTCTAAAACTCAGGGAATAACTAAAGTTCAATGCCCAGAAAGTTCTCCTGTTTGTGTTGACGCCCACACATTCCCTGCCTCTACGCCATATACAAACAAACAGTCAACTTTTCTTTCCAGAATTCTTGCTTTTTTTTTTCCCCTGTTTTTTTGACTTGCACAAAGCATCGTTTTCCTGAACTATATGTTATTATTCTTTGAAATATTATGAAGGAAAATAACTATTTTCATGTTTTGTTTTTTTTCTTTTTGGACATTAATGAAGAGTTTGAAAAAATTGAGCTTCAATTAACCCTCGTGTATAGACAATAGGTTGCATGCACTTAATCCAACAAATCGAATCGTGCTAGTTCGGGCGGCATTAAAGACTCTTGATTCATCCAAGTAAATTTCAAGGTAAGAGGACTACTGTTATTGCCCTGAGATATAAGGCATGTCAGACCTTTGATTTATTGCTAGCTATTTGAAGATTTACCACATGCTCGGGTAGCTTTAATGTAAATGTAGAGGAAAGGTTACAACCGCTAACCTTAGGTTGAATTAATTAATTGTTTGGCTTATAGCTGTGACTTAATTTAATCTGTAGCAAGGACATTTATATATACATATATATATATACCCTACGTAATGCTCTACTAATGCCCATAATTCACTATAGTTCATCAACCCTAAACAACAATTATTAGGAAAGATAAGAGGAGATTGAGGAAGATAATTAAGGTTTTCAATTAACGACTTTAATTTCGAGTTGATGTATATATAGTACTATTAAAAGTGCTTGGGCATTAATTTTGACACTTACTAGTACGTTGCAATCCACTCTTTTGTTAGCTCCCTATCTAATGAATTAGTGATAAATGAAATATTTTAAAATTCAATAACTTCAATATTGAATTAATCCACTCGTTGTTTTTGAAGTTAGATCATAATTATGACTCCCATTTATTTTTGTCTTTCCTTTTTAATACTTTAAGAGGCAAATTAATAACAAATGATAATGTCTTATATCTTTGCCTCTTAGAAATTATAGTTAGAAAGTGATTTTCTTTTTCTTTTTTACCAACAAGTCCTTCAAAGTAAAAATATTACTATATCAAAGACAAACAAATGTAATTTTTTTAAAAAATTAAAAGTAAAAATAAAAGAAAAATTCATTATTGATGGAAACCAAACAAAATGCATCAAGCTAATTTTCAAAAGCACATTGATTATCTTAGAAAACGTGATTTCTAAGAAACTTGGTAGGGAACAAGAGCCACACATAGACACTGGAAAAATTCAGCTTAAAATGATGGGAAAAATCAATTGAAATCAAAACCAATGATGTAAATTTGGTCTTATTTATTGAAAAACTTTCATTGACTACAAATTATTTTCATTTTTATTCTTATATTATTTTATATGTTTAATAAAATAAACTTTTTTTTCTTCTTTGGTTTTTAGGTTTTACAGCAATATACGTACTAGTCATTGGTAGGCATCTTTAAATCTTACATATACTTATTACTTAGCCATAATTATATAGTAGGCATATTCATTATGTTCACACTCTCCGTGCTTATGCATGCTGCTTTTCTAGGACTGGTCGAGATATGTTTAATAGTTAAAGATATAGTTTCTATGAGGTTTTCCTATGGGTAAGATTTTCCCGTCTTTAGCAGGAAGTTTAACTGATTATGATTTTTTACAAAGTAAAGGGGCACATATCCAAGTGGTCGAGAGCTAACTAGTTTGTCTATAAGAAAGTATAGACTTATTTAAAAGAATTTTATTGATTTTTCAACCATATCCTTGCTCCATATATAAGAATATTGTTGACCTATAGGGATTTAGTCCTAGGACTCTAGGCTGCCCACCCCACTCTAAATATTATTTTTTAAGAAAATTTGGTACAAGATAAGGATATAAAATAGCACGAACAACAATTCAATGGGAGGAATATCAACATTCAGAGTAATTCGGATTATTTGGTTAATTACGAAGATGATCGGATCGTAATCATGTCTTCTAAGAACCTTTACTTGCCTTGCCTCTCCTCTCACGTCACCGAGCCAAAGCTCAATTGGTGTTTGAACTTTGACCTTACCTTTTTTTTTTTTTTATCTCTTGGGTTAGATTTTTAGGTTCATAACTTGAAATCACATCAAAATCAAATAATTCTCAATAAATATAATATTAATTTTAAGTTAAATATAAAAAATTGATTAATAAATTAGTATAAAATTAAATCAATTAACGTATAATTGGACTCAAAAGTCAATTTGAGACCTAAATGAGACTAGGACTTCCTCTACCGACCATTGAAATAAGATCTTGTCTAACGAAAGATAGGTTTTTAGGCACAATAATCCAATAAGTTTGCTTCCTCTTCTTCCTCACAAATACTATCTTTTTTACATATTTTTAGTTATTTCAAATTAATATTTCTTTTAGAAAAGTTAAAAAAAATTCTTTCCCTAATTACCCTTCACTATAACGATCAGTTTCATTTTCTTTTCAAGTCAAGGGTGTTTTTGTAAAAAAAATTAAATAAAAAAGTTAAAAATTGTTTAAATTTAATACAAAATCAAGATCAAATTATATATAATGAAACGAAATGAGTATTCCAAATTAGAAATGTAAAAAGAAAGAGAAAAAAGAAAAGAAATCAACATTTCTTTTTCTTGGTTGGGATAAGGTTTAGTTAAAAAGTTTGACTGATTGCGTAATCCAATAATTTAAGAAGAACAAAAAAGAGCATCAAACGGTGGCATTTCTTAAAGCGGCGACTTTAACAAATTCTCCTCTGCCCTTTTTCACCCTTTTTGGCTCACTTGTCGGATGAGATGAGTCAAAAGCTTTAGCTTCTTATTGTTTCTTAACGGTGTCGTTTGGGTGAGTTTATGAGGAGAATTTATTTTTTTACAGAAATTATAAATAACATAAAGTTTCATAAATAAAAAAATATATATATATGTATATATCTATATATACACTTATTAAGGAAGTAATGGAAGAATTACCATTTTCTCTCCGTTCACCGGGACCCAGTTTGACTAGAAAGGTTTGGAGGAGTTGGGTTTCCGTAAAACTATTTCAGACAATCCCTACCCCATTCTTCATTCATATCAAAGCTTCACAAATACAAAAAATGAAATTTTACACCTCATCTCTTGCATTCCTTAAAAGCAAAACTAATTATGACCAAAGCAAATACCAATAATAACAATTTATAATAACAAAACCTTTGTAAAATAAAAATAAATGCATATAGAAGAAGAATCTTGTTGTCATCATTGTTGCTCAATCACAATTTTTTTTTTTCATTTTATATGAAATTTGAACGGCCAAGATCTGCATCCTTTCTAGCAGACCCTACCACATTATTACATCTCACCTCCACAGATCTACACCTTTCTCCCTCCTTTCCCTTTCTTAATTTTCTCTCCAATTTTTTTTTTCACATTTATCACTTTCTATATCATCAAATCTATATCTATATGCTACATGAACAACAGCTGCAACAATTTGATCCTTTTTACATCTGAGGACCACAACCATAACTCTAAAGAAGAAAAGAGAAAGAACAGAATTCAATGAACAAAAAGAAAAAGAAAAATAAGAAGAAATTGAAGGGGTGGAAGAAAAAAAAAAAAAAGAAGGGGGCAACCATGTGCGTGATGATGAAGCTCAATCCCCTCAGCCAGATTCATCGGCATGTTGAGTTTCCTTTTTAACCCTCCGTTGAATGCCAAAATAACTAACATACCATTTGACGAATTTCCTCAATCCCGTGGCCAAATCTGTGGTGGGCTTGTACCCAAAATCCTTGTAGGCTAAGGTCACATTGGCATGTGTGAAGGGCACATCCCCATTTCTTGGCATCGTAATCACATGCTTTTTGGCCTTGGTGTTCAGCAACCCTTCCAGGATTGAGACCAATCTGCCCACAGGAACTGGAGATGTATTCCCCAAATTGTAAACTCTCAATTGCGCCGGCCCTTTCTTCTTGCCGCCGCTTCCGGTGCTCTTTCCAGCTGTGTCCAATGCCCCTAAACACCCTTTCACGACGTCGTCAATGTAAGTGAAGTCACGCGCCACCTCTTTTTGATCCTGCGTCTGGTAAATGTCAATGGATTTGCCTTGTAGGATATCTTTAGTAAAGAAGAAATAAGCCATGTCGGGTCTTCCCCAAGGACCGTAAACCGTGAAAAATCTTAGCCCAGTAAGGGCAAGACCGTAAATATGGTTGTAAGTGTGGGCAATTTCTTCTCCAGCTTTCTTGGTAGCAGCGTAGAGACTAGCTGGCTGGTCCGTCCTGTCTCTTTCGGAGAAAGGGTTTTCGGTGTTGAGGCCATAAACGGAGCTTGACGAGGCCCAAACAATGGATGGCTGAGGGTTGGCTGATTTGGCTACCTCAAGTAGGTTAACGAATCCTGCAATGTTCGAGCTCACGTAAGATTGTGGATTTTGCATGGCGTACCGTACTCCGGCCTGAGCTGCTAAGTGAAGTACATGAGTGAAAGGCACAACATCGAAGAGCTTGGTTAACAAGGGTCCATCGTTCAAGTCACCTTCGACGATGAAAATTTGGTGCTTGCTTAAAAGGTTTTGCCTGGCTCTTTTCAAAGAAGGATCGTAGTAGTTATTGAAGTTGTCTAAACCAAGAACCCCGTCGCCTCGCTTTTTCAAAGCGAGGGAACAGTGGGAGCCTATGAACCCGGCGGCGCCCGTGACTAAAACAGAGAACCCGTTGGGTCTACGTGGGGTGGAAGAGTGGCGGACTTGTTTCTCCCAGGCGGCGCCGCCGGGGGAGATGGAGAAAAGGGAGGTGGAGAGGAAGCTGTGGTGGTGCTGGTGAGGAGGGACATGGTGGGGATTGTCGGAAAGAGGAGGGTAGTTGATGGTGAAGAAGAGGATTAAGACTAAAGCTATGAGCAGGGTTACACGGAAGAGAAGTTTAGAAGAAGCATTTAGGAGTTTTGTGCTGTGTAGTTTTCGGAGATAGCTGTTGTATCTCTCTAGTTTCACGGTTTTGCTAGTGTCTGGAGGTGTAGGCATGTTCTGGTTTTGTTTTCTATTGTATTCCGCGTTTGGTGTGTTCTTTCCTTTCGAGCGAGAGGAAGGAAATAGGCGAGGAGAGAAAACGGGCTCAATGCGATAAAGAAGAGAGCTTGATTTTTGAGATTGAGCCCTGAAGTTGTGAAGAGTGTAGATGGAAGATTATAAAGAGAGAGAGAGAGAGTGAGAGTGAGATTGATTCGGTGTAAGAATAGAAAAAAGGAGAGAGAGAGAGAGAGGGGNAAGAATGAAAAAAAGAGAGAGAGAGAGAGAAGGGGGGGGGAGGGGGGGGGCAGGCCTTGGCGTTGGTGTTGGTGTTGGTTGGAGACCACTTTCTTTGTTTTGGTTCTTTAACTAGCTTCACTACATTACAGATGGAAAGTGGGCAATAAATGGCATGACATAATGCCCCTCGTTTTCGCTGTAATTACAATGTCTGATCAATGCATTGCTATGCCAATGGGAGATGGGAGTTGCCAGCTATCTTTCTCCTGTATAGAAAACCCGTTCCCCCATGTGCTCCACACGTGTTGGTATGTGATGACTACGACTCCCCAAGTCCCTTAACTGTTAACCCATTTCCCGTGCCAATGGCATTGCTAATGTCAATCTCGTTTGCTTACTTCCTCCTTAATTACTCTACACACAACTATCAAATCGTAAACAGGTTAAATTTCACCACCCAAAATATTAAAGACTGTCCAATTTAAAATTTTGTATTGTTTGCAATACATTTTCATTTTCGCTTTCAGGTTTGAACAAATTAATACATTCCTTTTTATCATTTAACGTGTTAGTCTAAATGGTAGGTATATACAATTAAAAAAGAAAAGGGCCTTTTGGATCTCTCGGTTTTAACACGTCTTAAGCATTCAATGCTTCTCCATAGCTCATACATATGTGCCCAAATGTCAAAGTAATAATCTTGATGCCAAAATGCCAAAAGCCAAAGTAATAGCACTAGAAAGTGGGACAAAAAAAATTAGATCAGGTAGCATCACTCATGTCGAATAATCTTGATTGGGGTCATAAAATCATTTGATTTTAGACTAAGCCTATTGAACCCAATTGTGTCGTTCACTTCACTAAATCTATTCGATCTCCTATTGTTACTTTTCTATGTTCTACCTTAAGCAGAGAATTGTGAACTGCTTGTAGCCCTCTTACATTATTTTTATTACCCGTTAAGGGAAAAAAATAAAAGGGACCGACCGTTTGTGAATTTGTGGGCAGTCCACGTATTTCACACAGGAACTGAAAATTAAACTAGCACAGATTTGAACGGTAATCAATGTTTTTGGAGGCATTTTCTGGGGAGGTTAGGCTAAAACTAAAATTAAAAAAAAAAAAACTAGAGCAAAATCATATGGGCATGAATTATATCTTCTTTACTGAGGTCAACCGCTGACTAATAAAAACTTATAAACCTGTGTGCTTTTTGTAGTTGTTTTTATTTTTTAAATGTGAAACTGCTTGTTACCGACAAAGAGTTTAAGTTTTTGATTCATTTTCTGTATTTGTTCTTTTCTTGCAACAAATTCAAAAAAAATTACGCTTATTTTTACCGTATCTAAGGAACAGTTAATTAATTAGTTTAAGCTAATATAGAAAAAAGATTTTGTTGCTGCAAGACACAAGCTTGCCGCGTCGGTGGTCTAAATCATGACTTTTTTTTTTTCTCCTATTGCTGAGCTGGGAATTGGAGCTCCGTCCATTTATTCTTTTTCGGTTTTAAAAGTCTTATTTTTCTTTTTCTTTTTTATTTGAAAGTGGAAAAAAGCTGAACCAAATTATAATGACTGTGAAAACGTGTTTGGCAGTGTCATTTTTTAATGCATTTTTTTTGAAAATTTTCATTCTGTTTGAAAGCTAATTTGGAGCCCCATTAATATTAGTTTATTTCATTTATAACTTAAAACGACTTGAAAACTAAGGTATTGTAAATTGAAATCCCCTCCTGGATTCATTGTGAAAATGATTTTTTGGGAAAAAAAATGTTCCTATTAACTAGAAGGAATGCGACATTGGAATTTGTTTTTTTCGTGAATCATGCATGACCTAGATTCAATGTAATTTTAGTAAATTAATTGGATTTTGATTTGAATAAAGAGTCTTAGCATAAAATCGACAGCAACAATTAATGAATGTTGTAGATCTAAGACTGAATAAATTATTCACAGGGTTCTCTTTAATAATTAAGTGTTCCCTTTTTGGGGAATATAAATGAAAATATACTCATACAAAGTGAGAGAAAAAAAAATATTCCTTGCCTAGAAAATTTTCAGATAATGCTATCTCAATATAGATTTGCTTTAGAATTTACAATGATATAACAATCTGATCTCACTAGGCCCCTCTATCTCTCTTTCTGTTTTCATTTTAAATGATATTGGGGTTGGCTAGGCTTACATGATCATGGATAATAAATCCCCTTTCTTTAATTAATCTCTTATAATAATTAGTGATTTGGTTCGTAATTTTGATTATCTAAATATTACATTATTCACAAATTACTTTGAGGTAATAAGTTTATAGACATTTAGTGTATCTTATTAATAGTGGTGTTGATGGAGATTTTAGCATCTCTTTTTCAATAACCACAGAACACCTGAATTTTCATTTTCTTTTCATAAGGTTGTCATCGTAATTCCAGAGAAAACACAAGGGCAGTTTCCATAAAGGTCGTTGTCATTGCAAACTTTTTTCACCGCACAAAACCAGAGATCTTTCCCTTGGGTTGGGGCAACCCTCTCCCAAGGCCGAAGAGATCTACCTACCTTTGTTTCGAGTGAGAAAAATAAATAAACAAGGTTTTGGAGAAATCAAATTGTTTTATTCTTTAATAAGATGTATTGAATGTAAAAACCCACAAGGGTCGGGTCTGATGTAGGAAATGGGTCCTACAAGTGGGGCCCAAATGTGTCCTTTTCCTACCGGTGGGAAATGCATGGGAAGGTTCCAAACTCCCCAAAGGGCACCCTTTTTTCTTTTTTTTTTGGGGGGTGGGGGGGTGTGGTATGGTGGCGGCGGGGTTTCGGTGTGGGTGGGGGGGCCTTCCCGATCATTCCGTGTGAGAGGGGCGGGGTTTTGGTGTGGGTGGGGCGGGGCCTTCCCGATCATTCCGTGTGAGACGTCGGTCTCTTTATCACATGGGAAGATAGGAAGGTAATCAAATAATATAATGTAATTAGATATTTTTGATACGAATATTGAGCTATAGGATTATGCCAAATTAACCCACAATTCTTACAATAAAATAGAGTAAGACGTACATCTAAAATTTCTACTTCAATGCGGTACTTAATTTGACTTTGAATAGGCATTCACATTTTGTCTCTACTTTGAGTGATGATAATGAGGGAAATGGATTTAAGGTCAGCAATATATATATATATATATATAAAATATGAGTTTCGTTTTCGTGGTACTAACATATGAAAATTAGTAGTAGTTGAAATTGGAATGCAAAATATATATGATCATAGAATATTGGAATTACTACGCGTTTTCGGCTGGTTGGCACTGCATAGGCTTTTATAAACAGGGTTGAATCAAGTATGACAGTTGAAATTGGCATTAAGCAAGCTACAAGATATTCTCATTGAAAAATTAGTGAATGCAGACGGTGTGGGTCTGGCACTCGGAATGATCTCTTCAGTGGATAAGCATGTTACATCATATCCAAATCGGGTTATCATTGAATTTGTCCGCTGAACTCGCTTTGTTTCACCTTTTCTTTTTTCTTTTGACTAAAATTATAGAGTAAATTATATACATGGTCACTAAATGTTTACAAATTTTTTATTTTGAACATTCAATTTTAATTGATCCAAACTAAATCATTGAAGTTCACCGACTATATCAAATCTGATTACTTTAACGCTATGTTTGATTGGAGAAATGCCTAAACCGTTTCTCTTTTATTTCCTAAAAAATTTTCTCCCTTCATTTTGTTTGTTTTTGGAAGAAGGAATAGTCATTCCTTTACCTTTAAAATGACTATTCTTCAAAACTTTGCAAAAGTTTAGAATAGATAATATCATCTTCTTCCATAGTATTAGCTATTCTACACTCATAGGAATAAAGTCCAAATATTTTAAATTAAAAGATCCTTATTTACTTTTAAAAATTACAAACTTAACTTTATAAAATTAATATTTTAAATTAAAAATTTAAAAATGATTAATATTTTGATATTTTAATTATAATATATTTAAATTATAAATAAATTATTAATTTCTAAATTATTAAGTGAAAATATAAATTAAAAAATAAAAAATGCAAATAGAGAAAAATAAATCTTATCATAATAAAAAGTTTAAGTTTTTAATTATATATTATAAAATATTATTTAAATTATAAATAAAATATTAA